>NC_060068.1:62113093-62416123 GCF_922984935.1 Meles meles | reverse complement strand
TGCTTTCTCCTCTCTCTCTACCTGCCTTTCTACCTACTTGTGATCTCTGTCTGTCAAATAAAATAAATAAAAATCTAAAAAAAAAAATCACAGAACAAGTGTTCTTTTAGAGACTCCACATATGAATGAACTTACTAAAGTGGATGAGAAAGTGTTCTGATGGAGGTATGAATACTGGAGACAAGAGAGAACATGGCATGTTTAGATACTGAAGAAAAATCTGGTATAGCTGGAAGATAAAGTATAAGAGAGAAATTTGAGCATTGGGGAAAACTAAGAAAGAGAATACATAGGATGCAGGAAATATTGTCCCAAAACTAAAAAAATAAGGGAATTCCCAAGACTCTGTAGCAGGTTAAGATAGAAACTCAGCTGTATTGAAGCAGGAAAGCAGAAAGTTCTGGAATGGATGTCTCTAGCAGGAAACTGAACTCCATATAACAAATAGAATTGAAAGGAAGGCAAGATAAATGTGAGAATATAATGAAGGCTTGTAATCCCCCCATTTTTTTTCCCAGAAAAATGAAAGGCATTCAGAAACTCTCAGAAAAAAACAAATGGCTGAAAAATTAAGCCATAGTCCAGATATGAAGCTAATTAAAATATGGCTTGATTTTTAAGTACTTGTATAATGGAAGAAAAGAAAATACATTTTACTGTTGGGATGTTAGGAAGAATTTCTTTTGAGAAACTCAAAAGTAGTTACATTGGACTTACTGAAAACTACCAAGATGGGTACCTGGGTGGCTCAGTCAGTTAAGTGACTGCCTTTGGCTCAGGTCATGATCTGTAGGTCCTGAGATTGAGTCCCATATCTAGCCCAGCATCAGGCTCCCTGCTCAGTGGGAAGTCTGCTTCTCCCTCCCCCTTTGCCCCTCCCCATAGCTTGTTCTCTCTCTCAAGTAAATAAATAAAATATTAAAAAAAAAAAAGAAGAAAAGTTACCAAGATAATGGGTGGACCAGCTAAGAATAACAATGTAGTTACCAAGTTTGGGGCATAGAAGGGAGAGGTTTTGTGTAAGTGAACCAAAGATTTATCTTTCATACCAAAGTCAGTGGATGGAACCTCAATCTCATAAATCATGAAGAGTAATACACATATTATTTAGAATTGTGGAACTAACTACCAGAAGATCCCAAACAGAAGCAACAGAGTTTACCTATGGACTCTTGGAAGGAGGAGGGGCAGAATGGGAGATTTTTAATTTTCATCATAAGCATAAGGATTTGATTTTTTTTTTCCTATTTTCATGTTGTGCTTTATCATAGCTAAACTTTTTTTAGATTTGATGGTCCTTCTTAACCTCTGTTTCTGGCTCTTCTCTTTCCCACTTGTCTTTGTCCAGAACTTCAGAGTCATCTGACCATTTTCCCTCCTTTTTCTCAAATTCAAATCAATTACCAACTTCCATCATATTTCTTTCTAGACTGAGTGCTGCTTTGATCCCAGCTAACACATCTTAAAAGTAAGACCTGAAAGACTCAAGTTGTTTCCATGAAGCTTAACTGCATCTCAGAACAAAACTCAAAAAGATTCATAAGCATACACAAATATTAAGTGCTCAACAAGGCAAAATTCAGAGTGGTATGCAATCAGAGATGACCAGACATGCACAGAAGCAGGAAGAGAGGACCCATAATGAGAAGTAAAATCAATAAGCTGAAACCAATTGAGAACTGATATAGATGTTATAACTAGTAGGACATTCCACACCATTAATATAACTGCATTTCATATGTTCAAAAAGTTAAGTAGATGGAAGGTATAGGAAAGATCCAATAGAACTTCTAGAGATGAAAACAACAATATCTGTTAAAAAATACAAAGGTTGGTGTTTTATAGTTTGCTAGAGAAACAGGATCAATAGGGTGTGTGTGTGTGTAAATGTATATATTATTTATTTATAACACATATTAATATATATACTTTTTATTTATAATTATTTTAAGGAATTGACTCATTTGATTGCGGGGGATAGCAAATATGAAATTATCAGGACAGGCCAGCAGGCTTGGAAATTCTAGCAGTAACTGATGTTGCATTGTTGACTCCAGACTACAATCTGGAGACAGAATTGCTTCCTACTTAGGGGAATTCAGTTTTTTTCTCTTCGGATCTTCAACTAATGGAATGAGATCCACTTACCTAATAGAGGGTAATTTGTTTTTCTCAAAGTCTAAAAGTTTAAATGTTAATCACATCTAAAAAATATCTTCACAACAATATCTAGACTGGTGTTTTACCAAATAACTCAACACCATGGGCTAGCAAAGTTAACATGTAAAATTAACTGTCACAGATGGGATTAACAACAGATTAGACATTCAGCAGAAAAAAATTCGTCAACTTGAAAACATGGCAATTGAAATGATTAAAACAAAAACAGAGAAATGAGAGAATAAAAAGAAAATAAGCAGAACATCAGCAAACTATGGGACAAGTTCATTCAACCTAAGTACCTATAATTAGAGTTCAGTTAGATTGGACACTTTCCAATCCTTATTTACTTTGCATTTCAGTAGCATTTGACACTGTTGACTCTTTCATCTTTTTCAAAATACTTATTATTATTATTTTTGGTACCATGTTCTTTCAGTTTTCCTCTTATATGGTAGCTTATTCTTTGTCTCCTTTTCCCTTCCTTCTGCCTTTTCCTTTCTTTAATCTTCTTTCTTTCTATAATTCTCTATACTCTTCCTGTATGACCTCATTCACTGAGGTCATGGCAGCAGTTACCACCTCCATGCTTACTCCAAAATCATTATCTTCAGTCCAGAACCCACCGAACATTTGACCCAAATATCAGATTACCTGCTGGATTTTTTCCCCCGTTGATGTTCCACAGGCATTACAATCTCAAAATAATCATAAATGAGTTCACCCTTTTTCATTACTCCCAACCTACTCCACTCCTGCACTTCCTGTCTTACTGAACATGTCATCTCCTCTGGCCAACTCAGAAATCTGGGCATCTCTTAGGCTTTTTTTTTTTTTTTTTTTTAAGATTTTTATTTATTTGACAGAGAGAGAGAGATCACAAGTATGCAGAAAGGTAGGCAGTAATAGAGATGGGGAAGCAGGCTCCCTGCTGAGCAGAATGCCCGATGTGGGGATTGATTCCAGGACCCTGAGATCATGACCTGAGCCGAAGGCAGAGGCTTAACCCACCGAGCCACCCAGGTGCCCCATTTCCTAGGCTCTTGACTCCTTCATTTCCTATCAGTCACAAGAGCCTGGTTATCTCTACCTTCTAAGTATTTTCACAAATATCCATATTCCTTTTATCTCCACTGCTGCCAGTTTAGGCCCGAGAGCTGATCTCTCACTTGGCTTATGCCAAAAATATCCAAATTGATTCTCTCTCTGTAAGTTTCCCAGTTCTAACCATTTTGCTATATAGTGAAATGATAATTTGATGAGGTCATTCTTCTTAAAACCGTTTTAGTGGCTCTTGCTTCCCTTGGGCTGAAGCCCAAATTCATTACAAACATCTGTGCAATCTCTCAGTTATCTTTTACCACTCCTTTCCCACCCTATGCTCTAAGTTACAGCCATATAGAGCCTAGTATATATATATATATATATATATATATATATATATATATATATATATAGTTTCTGAATTGAATTGAAATGCGTGGATAGGATTCTGGGTCCATCTAAAGTAGTTTTCAAAATGACTTGTGTTTGTGCATTCTCTTCCTGCTTCATCACATTCTTTAAAGCTAAAGAATCTGACTCAAGGGGCTGGTTTGGTATGGCTAGGGTCACTCCATTGCCCAGTTTCTTTATATATCCAAACCTTTTCTGCATCCTTTTGACTTATAGAGAGTAAGGAAGTGACTACGATTGTCCAGAGCAAGCTGATGAAGTTCTGACTGGGAAGAAACTCCTCCCAAGCAAATTAAGGCATTCATTAACCTAGCATGAGGAGGACTGTGATAGTTTCCTAACTGGTATTTCTTCTTTCTGTCTTCTCCAGTCTTTTCTACAATCTTTTGGCAAATCCACTGAAAAAGTACAGGCCTGGTCATGTCATTCCTTATTTAAAACTCTTTAAGGGCTCACACTGATCCTAAGAATGAAGTGCAGCCTTTTTTTTTTTTTTTTTTAAAGATTTATTTATTTGAGATAGAGTGAGAGAAGAAGGATGAGCTGGGAGAGGGGGCAGAGGGGGAGGCAGAGACAGACTCCCCACCAAACAAGGATCCTGATGCAGGATTCGATCCCAGGACCCTGGGATCATGACCTGAGCTGAAGGTGGACGCCTAACTGACTGAGCCACCCAGGTACCTGAAGTGCAGCCATTTTCACTGCACTTGAGTTATTCCCTAGTCTGGTCTCTCCTCCTGACCCATCCATCCTTGCTTCGGCCACCCCAGCTGCTTGCACTTCTCCTAAAAGGCTGGGTTATTTTTTTTTTTTTTTTTTTTTTTTTTTTTTTTTTTTTAAGGTTAGAGCTGATATTTTTTTTTTCCCCCTTTTATTAATTTTTTCAGCGTAACAGTATTCATTCTTTTTGCACAACACCCAGTGCTCCATGCAAAACGTGCCCTCCCCATCACCCACCACCTGTTCCCCCAACCTCCCACCCCTGACCCTTCAAAACCCTCAGGTTGTTTTTCAGAGTCCACCTTTGTGTATTCCACTTATTTGACCCTCTTTTTCCATTACCATTTCTTTCTTTATGTGTCTTCCAACTTCCATCATGGAGCTTGAATGACTTGGGTGCCTGACATATAGAAACTGTTGTATCATGTGGTTTTTGAAAGACTGATTAACTGACAGACCAGATGAAAAGATAAGCATGCGGATTCCATTCCCTCTTGGAAACCCAAACCCAAACTGAAATCCTTTTCTTGACAATGCTCACTCTTTGCCCTCATCCTAATTTTATTATTTTCAATTTGGTGACAACCTCTAAAAAGAGTGATGTAAAATCCATTGCTTTTGTTTATGCTCAACCCTTTATATTCTGCCTCTTCATAATTTTACTGAAATTATTTACTTACCTTTCTTTCTAAATTAAGTGTCTTTCTCTTTTGTGTTCTTCTTACTTTCTCTCCTTTTGCATATCCTACCACCATCTCAAACTCAGCATGTCTAAAACTAATATTTTTTTCACATCAATTTTCCATCCATGAACTTCTTTCTACCAGTTGTGGAACTGGTCACTCAATCTCAGATCCTTGAGTTTATCATCCCTCTCCTTATCCACTGAACAATTCAGTTTTTCTGTTTGTAATATTTCCTTTCATTTTGTACCATATGCACAGTTACCACACTAGTCCACAATTCTGTCTTTTCACTGATGCATCTTTGCAATAAATGTCTGATTCTCTAATGAAATATGAGACACATACATAATTTTTTAAAAAGATTTATTTTTTTTTTCAAAGAGAGTGAGTTAGAGACAATGTGATGGGGCAAGGGATGGGGGAGGTAGAGAGAGAATCTCAAGCAGACTCCCCACTGAGTGCAGAGCCCAACAGTGGGCTTGATCTCACAACCCTGAGTTCATGATCTAAGTCAAAATCATGAGTCAGATTCTTAACCAACTGAGCCACCCAGATTCTCCAACATATATAATTTTAAATTGTCTAGTAGCAGCAAAAAACATGAAAAGGTGAAATTTATTAGTATATTTTATTTATCCCAATATATCCAAAATAGCATTTCAAAATGTGATTAACATAAAAATTATTAATGATATTTTTAATATAATTTTCCTAGTCTTCATAATCCAGTTAATATTTTATACTTAGAGCCCATCTCAGGTTAGACTAGTACATTTCCAGTGCTAATAACTACATATAACTAGTGGCTACTATAGTGGATAGCACAGAGCCTCGCTAGTCTCCTTTATTCCAGTTTTTTTCCTTTCTGATGAAATCTGCATCCCACCATCCGACTATTTATCTTTCAGCACTATTTTCATCATGAACATGAAGAAAAGACTCTATGGTTACTTTCATTTGTGTTCCCTGGAAAAACCTGATCTCTTTGTGTGATTTAATGCAAGGATCTCCATCAATTCTTTTCATGTAGCCAACATTATTTATAACTTACCCAGCATTACTTCATTTATTCAACATTATATCACCAGACATAGTTTTATTGGTCTTTTTCAGTTAAATTGGTTTTTTCACTCACTGTTCTGTGAACATGTTTGTCTCTCTACTTCTATGTCTTAACTCACACAGTTCCTGTTACTTGTCTGGTTTCCTGTCTTAGCTCTCAACTCCCAGATCAAATTCTTTCTTTATGAAGCTTTACCTGACTAGGATGAGTGGAGGGGAAAGTGCAGCATATCAATAAATTATGTAATTAACAATATTATTATAGTTTGTTGTACTTTAATAAAATAAGAAAAATTGACAGCATGGAAAAAAGTATTCATTATAGCCTTATCAATATATAATTATTTGATTGTAAATTATTATTAGCTAACACTAATTACTGTTTACTGTATATACTAAGCACTATGCTAAGTGAACTATGTGCATTATCTCATTTAATTCTCACAAAAATACGGGGGAGTTTCTATTCCTCTATTTTGTAGCCAACACATTTGAAGTTCAAAAACATTAAATTGTCTGGGAAGAAGTGAGTGCAGGATTTGACACCTAACTCTTTGACTCCTGCTTTTTTTTAAAAATATTTTATTTATTTATTTGACAGAGAGAGGTCACAGTAGGCAGAGAGGCAAGCAGAGAGAGAGAGGGAGAAACAGGCTCCCCACTGAGCAGAGAGCCCGATGCGGGGCTCGATCCCAGGACCCTGAGATCATGACCTGAGCCGAAGGCAGAGGCTTAAACGGCTGAGCCACCCAAGTGCCCTTGACTCCTGCTTTTAACCACAAAGTAACAGAGCTCTCTCCATGGAAACATTCCCCCTAGGAGACTAAAAGAGTCTTCTAAATGTAAAGATTACTGCAAGTTCTTTCTCATTGGTAACTTAGACAACAACCTGGATATTTTCGTTAAGATATTGTACATATATTATTATACATTATCTCAACTAAGATCTTATAAACTTTTCTGAGCTTGTTGCAAGGAAGCTCTGCATTTCCAAAAGTAAACTTTTCCAGCTTCTACAAGGTTCATTAATACACTTAGTAAGCAGTTTAGAAATAGAAAAACACTTTTCATGATTCAATATGCTAGTAAGTAGAAAATTTAAAAACACTGCGTGGAAAAAATTGTGTGACTTAATCTAATATATTTTCCTGTCCCCCTCTAAATATTCTCTTTGTATGACTGAATTTAGCCTATGAGTTAAATACAAATTACAACTTATATAGATAAAATTCTTTCAGTAAAATTATTTTAGCCAAGCATGCCATATGTGACATAAATGGAGAAGAAAAAAACAGATCTAGAAATCAATCTATTTTAGAGTAAGATGAATCATCAGTTATCATGTGGTTACTGAATAAAACTCTTATAAATAAAACTTACTGTTATTTATATCCTATGTCATTTATGTCTTACAATTTGTAAGATGTTCTTACATATTTTTTTTAAAGATTTTGTTTATTTGTTTTTAGAAAGAGGTAGAGAGAGCCGCCTCCATGATCAGTGTGGAGCTCCATATGGTGCCAGATCTCACAACCCTGAGGTTATGACTTGAGCCCATATCAAGAGTTGGATGCTCAACTGACTTAGCCATCTGGGTGCCCCAAGATGCTCTTACTTTTAAACAGGTTTTAGTTTCCAAATAGATACACAGAAAATTCCATTATCTCTTCCTTTTCAACAAATAGAAATGTGTCATTAAACTTCAGCATCCTTCTGCTTACTTTTTATAAATGTTATTTGTTGCAAAAGAATATGTAGTTCAATGACATGTTTTCCAAATGTCTTGTTGAAGTCATTCATATAAAGTGTGTGTTGAATATAACCTCTTTATATTCATTTATCACTGAACAGAAACAGCTATTTTATCCTGTTTCCTTAGGTATTGAACCATTTGATCTTTCTTATCCCTGTGTCAGAACATTCTCCAGCTTGCTTTCTTCTGAAAAGTGGAGTTCTATTCAGTACTAGACAAACTGGAATAATGACTTTATTTTACACGGTGCACTCACTCCGTCTAATTGTCAAATGCTTCATCTTGTTTTTGCATACTTTATTACCATGATAGCCAAATTCTTATTTAATCCTGACCAGGAGAAAATTCATATGTTTATTTTATAATATATAATTTTTCTTCATTAAGAGGATATTTACATGTTTGTAATCCTTTGATCCAAAATATTTACAGTTTCTGCCACCCTAAATCATGTCTGACTTTAACTAGGACTGCATTAAAATGGTAAGTTCAGGTGAAAGTTGAAAATTTTTATTCTTTTAATTTCTTCCAAATTCTGTATACTTTAAGAGATGCTGGCCCTTTCTACATTAATGGAAATGAAATGTATTTGTCAAATCAGTGGAGAATTTGGCATTAGCTATGTGTGCAGAGTGAATTAGATGCAATAATATTAGGTTGTTTTTCTAATTTATTTCTCTACATTTTAAGTTGAGCTGGAAAATCCAATGCAAAAATTTTTATTTTTTAAAAAATTTTTAGAGATTTATTTTATTTTATTTATTTGATGGACAGAGATCACAAATAGGCAGAGAGGCAGGCAGAGAGAGAGAGAGAGAGAGAGGGAAGCAGGCTTCCCGCTGAGCAGAGAGCCTGATGTGGGGCTTGATCCCAGGACCCTGAGACCATGACCTGAGCCGAAGGCAGAGGCTTAACCCACTGAGCCACCCAGGTGCCCCTCCATTGCAAACATTTTTAAGAATACAGGTGCCTATATTATGAATTTCTTGAGACTTCCTTATAACAAATAGAAATTTTGGAAAAGATGATGTCATTTTGTAAGTTCAAAAATGCCTCTACCTACTTACTTCACATACTAAAACTCTTTAAAGGAATGCAGCAATGAAGCCAAATGAGTTTATTATTAATACTTTAAAAAGAAGATGCACTTATACTTCATGACCCTTAATGGGGAATCTTTCTTGATAAAAGAATGTTATGAAATGGAGAAGAGATGTGAACGTCTGGGCAGTCTTTTCTTTTCTTTTTTTTTTTTTTTTCTTCATTTTATTTATTTTTTCAGTGTAACAGTATTCATTCTTTTTGCACAACACCCAGTGCTCCATGCAAAACGTGCCCTCCCCATTACCCACCACCTGTTCCCCCAACCTCCCACCCCTGACCCTTCAAAACCCTCAGGTTGCCCCAACCTCCCACCCCTGACCCTTCAAAACCCTCAGGTTGTTTTTCAGAGTCCATAGTCTCTTATGGTTCGCCTCCCCTCCCCAATGTCCATAGCCCGCTCCCCCTCTCCCAATCCCACCTCCCCCCAGCAACCCCCAGTTTGTTTTGTGAGATTAAGAGTCATTTATGGTTTGTCTCCCTCCCAATCCCATCTTGTTTCATTTATTCTTCTCCTATCCCCCTAACCCATCAAAAGAAATGAAATCATGCCATTTGCGACGGCGTGGATGGAACTAGAGCGTATCATGCTTAGTGAAATAAGTCAATCGGAGAAAGACAACTATCATATGATCTCCCTGATATGAGGACATGGAGAAGCAACATGGGCAGTCTTTTCTACTGTTTATACGATCACAATCTCTTCAACATTATCGTACTTAAGAAAATTTTTTTTAAAGATTTACTTATCTTGGAGGGGAAGGTGCTGAGGGTGGGGAAAAGAATCTCAAGCACACTCCCTGATGAGCTGGGAGCCTAATGCTGGACTTTATATCACCACCCTGATATCACGACCTGAGCTGAGATCAAAAGTTGAATGCTCAACGAACTGAGCCACCCTGGTTCCCTGCAGTATTTTGATTTTTTTTTTAAAGATTTTATTTATTTATTTGTCAGAGAGAGAGAGGGAAAGAGAGAGAGAAGGAGCATAAGCAGGGTGAGGGGCAGAGCCAGAGGGAGAAGCCGGCTCCCCACTGAGCAGTGAGCCTGATGTGGGACTCGATCCGAAGACTCTGGGATCATGACCTGAGCTGAAGGCAAACGCTTAACCGACTGAGCCACCCAGTGTCCCAGTATTTTGATTTTTTTTTTTTTAAAGATTTTATTTATTTGACAGAGAGAAATCACAAGAGAGGCAGGCAGAGAGAGAGGAAGGGAAACAGGCTCTCCGCCGAGCAGAGAACCCGATGCGGGACTCGATCCCAGGACCCCGAGATCACGACCCGAGCTGAAGGCAGCGGCCTAACCCACTGAGCCACCCAGGCGCCCCCAGTATTTTGATTTTTAAAGTAACTTTCTATTATTCCACTCTTCAGTAAAGAATTATAACAGTAATTGTACCTAAGTGGGGATAAAATTCCAGCCCCAGATGGATCCCACTTTTAAGAGAGATGTGGGGGCGCCTGGGTGGCTCAGTGGGTTAAAGCCTCTGCCTTCGGCTCAGGTCATGATCCCAGCGTCCTGGGATCGAGCCCCGCATCGGGCTCTCTGCTCAGTGGGGAGCCTGCTTCCTCCCCTCTCTCTCTACCTGCCTCTCTGCCTACTTGTGATCTCTGTCTGTCAAATAAATAAATAAATAAATCTTTAAAAGAAAAAAAAAAAAGAGAGAGAGAGAGAGATGTGGTTTCCAAAGCTTTTTTACTTGAGTTTTTTAGAGTGGAGCTATGTATACTGCTTTTTAAAGATGTAAATTTTATACAACCAATCATAGAACATTGTTTAGTAAGGTCTTGTAAGCTTCTATTTCTAAAACATATTAAATTGTTCTTATTTAATTTTTAACTCAACTGACTTAAGCCACCTCAGATATGTAGTTTTTAACTTAACATAGGTTTGTCATCAATGTTTTGTCGTTTTTGGAAACATTCAGAAAGGAACTTAAAAGCCTGGGGCGCCTGGGTGGCTCAGTGGGTTGAGCCTCTGCCTTTGACTCGGGTCATGATCTCAGGGTCCTGGGATTGAGCCCCACATGGGGCTCTCTGCTCAGCGGGGAGCCTGCTACTCCTTCTCTCTCTGCCTCTCTACTTGTAATCTCTGTCAAATAAATAAACAAAATCTTTTTAAAAAAAAGCCAAGTTTTATCTAAAGCAAAACAAAGACTTTATCATCTTGAAATTTATTCTCTTTTTAATTGAATTGCTTGGAAAACATTGTTTTGTAGTTATTAGCTTGACATCTGAAGTATCCATTATGCTGTTAATGGACTCTCCACCTATCTTACGAAAAGAGATTCTTAATTGGCTAGAAAAACCCAACTTGTGAAGTTTCTGTTGCCTGATCTGAAATAATGAAGTGCTGAAATGTATTAGGGCCTACAAAATAAACTGCAAAGAAACTGTCAGTTACTTCTTTTCTCTACTGAGATTATGAGGCTAGGGTTTTATTTTTGAAATAAACTTTTCTTATAAAAAGAATAGAATAAAAAGAATAGAGAAATATAAAGATGCTTAAAACTACTATATTTGATTAAATCTAAGATGCTATTGATTATAAATTTCACTATTAATTTATGTACATGCAAGGAAAAAAAGCATTATGAAATAAACCATGACATACCCTACTTTGAAAGTCTCATTCTAGTTTTGAATTGTTAAAATGTGAAAAAAAATCATTGTAAAATTGATGGGATACAGCATTTTTATACAATCTCCTAACGTAAACTTTGAGACTTTTCTCAGTAAGATTGTTGGACTTTTTGGTTAAAGTTTAACTTAACAAAAATGCATGCATGATGAAATAAGAAACCCTTTGAAATTTTTAAACCAAAATTTTGGTTTGCTTAGTGATTTTAAAGTGAGAAAAAGTTTAAATGCCTTGTGCTCTTAAAAGAATTAGATGGTAAATGCCTATTACCATTTGAAGTGAGAGACCCACCCTAAAGTTGTTCATTTTAAATTCCTTTTAAAAGTTAATTCCAAGGGGCACCTGGGTGGCTCAGTGGGTTAAGCCTCTGCCTTCCGCTCAGGTCATGATCTCAGGGTCCTGGGATCGAGCCCCGCATTGAGCTCTCTGCTTCCCCTTGTCTCTCTGCCTACTTGTGATCTCTCTTTCTCTCTCTGTAGAGAATGAATAAAAAATCTAAAAAAAAAAAAAAAAGTTAATTCCAAGGAGGTGTGTCTGGGTAGCTCAGTAGGTTTCCTGTCAAGACTCTTGGTTTAGCTCAGCTCCTGATCTGAGGGTCAGGGAATCAGCCTCACGTTGTCAGCCTCCATGCTCAGTGTGATTCTGCTTGAGATTCTCTTACCCTCTCCCTCTGACCCCCCACTCCTGCTTTCTGTCTCTCAAATAAATACCTTATCTTTAAAAAAAAAAAGTTAATTCCAAGGAGAGGAAAAAAAGGCCCTCTAGGTGGCTGGTGGATAGCTAAGAAGAAAATGGTATCTCGAATGGTTTATCAGTTCTCTTTTGGAATAGCTGAGAGATGATAAGGAGGTACTAGCAGGTATATTCCATGTTCCATAAGCAGACTAATCTCACTAATCTAAAATTGAGAGGGCCCTGAACTCGTTTGTGGATTAAGAAAGTGAAATAGAGGAGTGCCTGGGTTATTTAGTAGATTAGGCATCTGCCTTCGGCTCAGGTCATAGTCCCAGAGTCCTGTGATTGAGCCCAGTATGCGACTCCCTGCATGGCTGCTTGGCGGGAGAGGTCTGCTTCTTCCTCTGCCTTTACCCCTTCGTGCTCTCTCTCTCTTGCACTCTCTTTCTCTCTCTTGCAAATAAATAAGTAAACCTTAAAAAAAAAAAAGAAAGTGAAATAGATAAATATTTTGAATCGTGGAAGCAAATAGCATGTTACTTAATTGAGATGAGTTTTTGTCTCTTAAATCTTCTTTTAATTAATTTCCTTTTCAAGAGTTATACATCATTTAGTCATGTCTGTTTACAATATTTGTGTACTGGAGTAAATAATTTTGACAGTTTATGATGTAATTTGAAGCTTTTTCCACTTGATAGCTATAGTGATTAAGGTTCTGATCAATTTTATTTTGAGAACTTTATTTAATTTAAAATTAATATAATTATCAAAACTATTAAAATATTTATTATTAATCCTGTTTATATTTTTCTTTTTAAAAAAAGCTTTTATTTATTTATTTGAGAGAGATCAAGGGAGCAGGAGTGGGGAGGAAGGGGGCCAGGCAGAGGGAAAGGAAGAGGAAGAGGGAGAGGGAGTGGCTGACTCCTAGCTGAGCAGGGTCAGCCTGGAGTCAGGCTCCATCCTAGGACCGCGGGATCATGACCTGAACTGAAGGCAGACGCTTAACTGACTGAGCCACCCAAGTGTCCCTTATTCTTGTTTATATTTTTCTAATCATATTATCACTATTGGCATCAAGTAGCTCATATTACATTCTTGGAACCATACTTTAGGGAACTTTTTTGAATTTGGGTTTTTAAATATTAGAATATTTTTTTCCCATGTAGTTTGAGAGCTGAATTGAAATAAATTGCTGAAAGTAGCTAATATATAGTATTGGTTTGACATAATTTATGAATTTTCAACTTTAATTTTGTGAGCAAAAAATAGTCCACCAATATTTTGACTTGAGAAATGTATGAAAACATTAAGTGTGCTAGAACTAGTAATATTATCTCTTTTGCTTGTTTCTTTTTACAAAGAGCATATTTATCTGGAAGCAAAAATAATTTTGTAGAATAAACTCTGAAGGAAAAGCACCATGTTAACCTGATGTGAAGTCAAGTCATTTCTTAACCTAGCTCTAAAAATATATTAAACACTACATCTTAAACCTTTTCTTGTATATTATCATTCTGTGTATTATCAGTATGTGTCACATTTTTCTGCTTCACGACATATTTTTTGTGGCATGTTTTCAGTCATATATTGCTCTAAGCTAAAAAAGATTTAATTTTTTTATTGCTAAGCTTAAAAAGCTTTCTTTTTCTTGAAATACAAATGTGGCTATTATAAAGTTATGGAATTTATTGTTCTCAATAATAACATTTATATTTGTGTGAAATTCATTATGTTACTGACAATTAAAACAAAGGCCTTGCCTCCAGTGAACTTAAAATTATATATATTATATAATATATAATACATATAGTTTATATATAATATAATAAATATATATTATATAATATATAATAAATAATAGATTATGCATAATATACAAATTTCTATTTATAGAACTATATGAATAAATTTATAAATTTATATTATGAATTATTTATAAAAATCTATAAATTTATAAATTCATATAGATAAATTTATAATAAATAAATAGTATATAATATATGTTATATGCTATCTATAATGTATGTAATTATATATATATTTACACAGTTAATATTTCTTCCTAAAAAATTACCTGGAGAACTTAACATCTTTACTCAATATTTTTCCTTTGAGAATGTAATTATATAAAGCTTCTAAGAATTTGTTATTAGAGGACTCAAACACTAACACAAAAGTAGCTGCTCCTGAATTTAAAATCTCACTAATCTTAACTTGATGTATGTAGATTTCATTTTTTACCTTGTATATTTCTTAACAAGTCTCTTATTATGACTCAAATGGAATGGCGTACATATTTTGGAAGTTTGAAAATTTCATCTTAGTGAATTTCATCCACTTATCGAATTGGGATATCTAGATTTAAACTTTTCAAGTGAACTAAACTAAGTTTGTAAAAGCAATATGAATGCACAATGCCAAGATTTTCCTTATACGTGTTTCATTATATCCTTTGTGACAGTTTTCCTAGTTTCTAAACCTAGAATTAGAATATATGAGTTGTGGGTAATGAACAATTTTAGCATTACTAGATAATATCAAATTTCTCTCCAAAGTAATTAAAAAAATATATACTTGTACTGGCAGACTGTGAAAGTTTCGTTGCTTCATATCCTCACCAGCACTTGGTATTAAGAGAATTAAAATTTTTTGTTGTTGTCAATCTGATGAATTATTTTCCTTTGTATTCCTCCAAACACTGGTGAATATGAACATTTTTTCTTTTGTTTATTGGCCATTCATATTTCTTCTTCTGATCTCTTTGCATCTGCTCATTTTCTCATAGGATTGTCTATTATGTTGATTTGTAGGAGTACATTTTTCTTTTGTTTATTAGCCATTCATACTTCTCTTTACAATTGCTCATTTCCTCATAGGATTGTCTATTATGTTGATTTGTGGGCATATTTCAAGTTTCCTGCATGCTAAGGATTTAAAGACAGTGTGCATTTTAAATGATCTTTCTCAGCAGGTAGACTTAGTTTTTTTTTTTTTAATAATGTCTGTTGTGTACAAATTTGTAATTTTTTAAAAATTTAATTTAATTTTTTGTGTGTGTATTTCAAAATTCATTGTTTATGCACCTCACCCAGTGCTCCATGCAATATGTGCCCTCCTTAGTACCCACCACCAGGCTCACCCAACCCCCCCTCCCCCTCCCCTCCAAAACCCTCAGTTTGTTTCCCAGAGTCCACATTCTCTCATGGTTTGTCTTCCCCTCCGATTTTCCCGAACTCACTTCTCCTCTCCTTCACCTAGTGTCCTCTGTGTTATTCCCTATGCTCCACAAGTAAGTGAAACCATATGATAATTGCCTCTCTCTGCTTGACTTCTTTCACTCAGCATAATCTCCTCCAGTCCCATCCATGTTGATACAAAAGTTGGGTATTCATCCATTCTGATGGAGGCATAATACTCCATTGTATATATGGACCATATCTTCTTTATCCATTCATCTGTTGAAGGGCGTCTTGCTCTTTCCACAGTTTGGCAACTGTGGTCATTGCTGCTATGAACACTGAGGTACAGATGGCCCTTCTTTTCACTACATCTGTATATTTGGAGTAAATACCCAGTAATGCAATTACAGGATCATAGGGATGCTCTATTTTTAATTTCTTAAGGAATCTCCACACTGTTTTCCAAGTGCCTGCACCAAACTGCATTCCCACCAACAATGTAAGAGGGTTCTGCTTTCTCCATATCCTCTCCAACACTTGTTGTTTACTGTCTTGTTGATTTTGGCCATTCTAACTGGTGTCAGGTGGTATCTCAATGTGATTTTGATTTGAATCTCTCTGATGGCTAGCGATGATGAACATTTTTTCATGTGTCTGTTAGCCATTTGTGTGTCTTTTTTTGGAGAAGTGTCTGTTCATGTCTTCTGCCAATTTTTTGACGTGATTATCTGTTTTAGGTGTGTTGAGTTTGAGGAGTTCTTTATAGATCCTGGATTTCAGCCCTTTGTCTGTACTGTCATTTGCAAATATCTTCTCCCATTCTGTGGGTTGCCTCTTTGTTTTTACTATTTCCTTTGCTGTGCAGAAGCTTTTGATCTTGATGAAGTCCCAAAAATTCATTTTCGCTTTTGTTTCCTTTGCCTTTGGAGACATATCTTGAAAGATGTTGTTGTGGCCGATGTTGAAGAGGTTACTGCCTCTATTCTCCTCTAGGACTCTGATGGATTCCTGCCTCATGTTGAGGTCTTTTATCCATTTCAAGTCGATCTTTGTGTAAGAGAATGGTCAAGTTTCATTCTTCTACACATAGCTGTCCAGTTTTCCCAGCACCACTTATTGAAGAGACTGTCTTTTTTCCACTGTATATTTTTTTCCTGCTTTGTTGAGATTATTTGACCGTGGAGTTGAGGATCCATATCTGGGCTCTCTACTCTGTTCCACTGGTCTATGTGTCTGTTTTTATGCCAGTACCATGCTATAAGACAATTTTTTCCATTATATGTATCCATTTCTGGAATAAATTATTCTTTCTCCATATTATGATTTCATTTCTGTCATTTAACAACTTTCTGTGTATATGGAAGTCTGTTAATTAACTGAACATTCTATGGCACTAATTTCATCCTAACATGATTACTATAGCTTTGTGACATTAACATCTTCTAAGCTAGGTCTCCCCCTTGTTCTTTCAAATGGACTATTTAGGTTTTTCTCATCCAAATAGATTTTAAAATCAGTTTGTTTTACACAAAAACACCTTTGGTATTGTGATTGACATTTCAATAAAACTAACATCAATAGGGGATAACAAACATCTTTAGGACAATAGTGTATCTAACATTTCAGGAAAGATTATCTTCTCTATACAAGCTTCACACACCTTTGACTTAAATCTGGGTATCTTGTAGTTTGAGTCACTAATGTAAACTACACACACACACACACACATACATACACACTTTTTAAGATTTTATTTTTAATTAATCTCTATACCCAACATGGGGCTTTCTATTCTACTCTATTGATTTACTTTGCTATCCTTGACCAATGAAACACTTTATGTTTTTGTGTCTAGAAAGCTTGATTTCTTTTGGCCCACTCCCTTGTTTTTAAAATAGTCTTTATTTTTTTAGCCATTTCAAATTTTCCACATGAATTTTAAGAGCATTTTCGCCCAATTACTGTATTTTAATTTTAGTTATATTATTTATAGAGTAATGGATATCTTTATGATACTGTTTCAATGCATGAACATGGTATAGTTCCCCATTTATTTAGGAGTTATATTTTTCAATTATGTTTCATAATTTTCTCTATAGACTTCTTATAATTTTTTGGTCTGTTGTTAGTACTTCATAGTTTTTGTTGCTATAGTGAATTAGACATCCTCTTTTTCCTATTATTACTGTTATTTCTGTTTTTTGACTATAGTGTAAGCTTTAAGAACGCAGGTATTTTTCTCTTTTAGTCAGTGCTGTATTCTAGTACCTAGAATAGACCTGCTACATAGTGTGCTCTCAAAATGTGTTGAATAAACTAATATTACATTTTCTGAATGACTATTTGTACTTTATCATAATAATGATATGATTTTTGTGCTAACTTGGCTGAACTTGCATTATAGCTATAACACTTTACCCATTGATTTCTCTTTAACTTCATGGAGAGAAAATGAAAACATGTGAAGAAAACCATCTTTTAAAAATTATTAAAATTTAGGTATATTAGAGAGTTGCTCATAGTTATGATATATAGTTATATATATTTATACATATATTATAACTTAAAATATCTATAAATTCACTTTTAGAATTAGAGAATACTATAGTAGATTTCAAAAAAATACTTTTTTCAGTGCTGTGAAAATTCCCTTAAATTATGCCATATTTTGTTAAAACAAAACTAAATTTCTGATTTTTAAACTTCTCATTGTATTAAAATGACAAAATAAAATGAACATTAGAGAGGGATAACTTATTTTGGCACATTAACTCTGTCATCTGTGTATCATAAACGTCTTGATTTTATAAAACATCTAATTTAGGGGCGCCTGGGTGGCTCAGTGGGTTCAGCTCAGGTCATGGTCTCAGGGTCCTGGGATCGGGCCCCACATCGGGCTCTCTGCTCAGCAGGGAGCCTGCTTCCCCTTCTCTCTCTGTCTGCCTCTCTGCCTACTTGTGATCTCTCGCTGTCAAAATAGATAAATAAAATTAAAAAAAAAAGTCTAGTTTATAATTCCTATTCTTTGCTTGAAAACTATCAGATTATTTTCATCCTACTTTCTGACTACTCATACAAACAAAATTTTAAAAGCAGCTATACTGCCATATTTTTTTTTTTTGTTCTAATTTTGTTAATTGTTTTTGCTTTACAGTATCTCTAATATCTGGATCTATATACTCCACTTTGGTCATACTACCTCTAGTTGGATTGAACCCTGGGCATCCAGTCCCTCCTTATTTTTTCTCTCAGGCCTTGGGCACCACTCACAAGGAACACGATGTGACTGATGCCCCGGTAGTTGAGGAACACGAGCCTTCGTTTATCCTAAGAGCAAGCAATTTCAACACTTTTGCTATTTCTTTTGACTTTTGCCTCCATATATCTAAAAAATAAGTTTATATGTTTACTTCTTGATTTTTCAGACTTGATTATTATCTAATATCCTTATGGAAGATGAGGGTTAAACCCATACACAATTTACTCTTTTTAAATATCACAAAAATTGGCTTATTCAATGTTTAGAGATTGTATTACTTTCACTAGGAATTATTATTCAGCGGTCAATCACATAGAAATTGATCACATTCTCATTCTTATACAGGTTTTAATTTATCTTAGAGGCAACAATAGGCTCACTGATCATGGTCTCTAACAAATTCTCTAAAAAAACTATCAAATTCTCTTCAGTAGGTCATAACACCTGAGAACTTACCATGCCCTTTCCTTTGCTTCTGACAGTGTTCATCTTTCCGCTTACTAGGTTGTTGGTTGTTCTCCCAACTTGCTGCATAAATGTTTTCCAGGAAGTTCCTTTCATCATTTTCTTAGGAATTCCTTTTGCTTCTCTTGAATTTTAAATCTCCTGTCTCTACAATCCCATGTCTTTTTTCATAGTGAAGTTCCTTGTTTCAGTGGACATTCTGCAAAGTGTCCCATCCTGAAGGAACTGGGGAAGATTTCTCAGAGGAAATAAAATTGAATTGGATTTGAAGAAGGTGTAGGAATTTTCCAGAAAACACTCTTCCATACAGAGAAAATAGCATGTATAATGACTCAACAATTAAAGAATTTGTAGGTGGATCTGTGAGAAGTTCAATAGGGTTCCCAAGTATAAGGATCTGGGGAAGTAGAAGTTGATGCTGTAGTGTGGGGCCAAATCTTGAAGAACAATATGTGACATGTTAAAGATTTTGAAAGCTTTTCTTAAAAAGACCATAGTGATCTGAAGAAGATTTTAAAAGAAGAGAAATGACTATATAATAATTTTTTTCTAATAAAGGTAATTCTGGGAGAATTTGGGAGCAGATTGGAAGTAGGTGTGGGCAGGAATCGAAGTTAGGAGACTATTGAATCAGTCTCACTGAGAGATAATGAAGCAATTTTAAGTAAATATAGAGTCCAGAAGGTCAGTCAGATTTGAGAGGAATTTTAGAGAGAGAATTGAAAGGACATGCCAGTTCATGAAATGTTTTCGGGGGAAAGGTGTCTTTGAGGAAGATTGCTGGTCTGGTAAAGATTATATGAAGAGGAATAGACTAACAATGGAAAAGAAGAAAATAGTTTAATATGTATATTTTAAGACCATGACAAAGCATTGAGATGGAAATACCTGGTACCCAAATGAAATATGAAAAGAGTATTATTATTATTATTATTAGAATTATGAGATTGGTTGGTTGGATTTATCAGCTGATTGATTGGAGAAGTTATCAGCATCACCTAGAAAATATTTTCAAAATAACCCCCTTTTTTCCTCTTCTGGAGATTCTGATATATTTTCTCCGAGGTGAAATTCAAGTATAAGGAATTTTATTCTTATGATTTAGTTTCTAAATCTCTTTTTAGTAGGCAAAAATAATATTGGATATGTGTTGTTTTGTAAAGATCTTCGTATTTTTAATCTGATCTTTGTGTATTTGTCATACGCTTGGAATAGACTTAGAAGCAGTTGTTCCAGAAAAGGAATATGCTCTTCAGATTCAAATTTCTGTTTTTTTCAGGCCAAAATTATCAACTCTATGACTTAAATGATAGATTATCTATATGAAATGGATTTGACCTGACTAAAGCCATTAAAGATATTTTTGAAGAAAAAATAAGCTTGATTCTTTTCATTTATCTAAACCTGAAACCTCCATTTAGACTTTAAATTGCTCTCAATTACTTGCTAATGTATTCTTGAAGTTAAATTATATATACTTACATTGTCATATTCTGAGGGTTGCTAAATTTTGATATGTCACACTGACATGGGCAAATGTTAACCTTATTTTATTTGTAGAAAATGGCAACCTAGATTTCAAATGAATTTTTCAAGTGAGAAAATGACAGAATTTGGAATAAAACTTTAAATTTTAACATCTGACTTATCATTTGAAAAATACCTTTGTAAGCAAATAGCATTCTCCCCCAAACACCTATAATTTGCCTATATTTTTCCTAGGGCTCACACATAGATAGTGAACTGAATTAAAGTGACCTTTTTCACTAGCTGTGTTTTTATAGGGTGTTGTCTTATTTCAGTAGTTCACAGGATTAGCCATTTAACCATGTCACCGTTCCTGGAAGCATGTATGTAAAAGTTTCAAAACACAATACAAAAAGTAATCTTAGTGACAGCATGAATTAAGACTTGATTCAGTGAGAAGGAAATGAGCCAACATTGTTCTCATGGAGAGTTTCTTAAAGTTGTTTTAATTCTGCTCATATCACAAAACAAACCAGAGCTAAATACCATCTGCATTCTCAAGCTTAGTGTCTTCTAGAAACTATATTAGGATCTTCTCATTGACTGGCTTTACAGCTTTTATGTTTGAACAGAATTATTCCTTTCAAAAAAGAATATATTTACTGATCATTGACAAAATGCAATTATGTTGTTCCCATGGCTTATTCAATATTTTAACAAATATTTACTGAGCAGTTACTCTGTACTGGGTAAGTCATTATTTTGTTAGAGTACATAAAAGTACCTGTTGCTTTGGTAACTTAGGAGGGTCAAACTACTTGCTTTGAAGATGTCTGTAAGACTTTATCTTTCTGATAAGGCCATGACGGAATTGCTGACTACGTAATAATTATTTCTTTTTTAGTTTCTGGGTTGAATGATATGGAAGTCTGGAGCATACAAAATCAAACTTTTATATATATATAATATATGTATGAAATTTATATGTAATATACACCATATTTTATATATATGAATCATGTATATATTACTTAGTATCTGATACTGGCATTGGTGAAGCCTCTAATTATTAAATAATGAATTGCCAGATTATTTCCAGCTTAATCCCAGTTTATATTATATACGTAATGTATTGTTCTCATCATACTATTTGTCCACATTTTTCCCTTCCCTTTCAATAAGGGGACACTGTAAAAACTGTTTCAATGAGGAAAAGTCATTTCTTCTCTGAGCATTCTTGCTTGTCATGCCTTTATCAAGAGGATTTGCTTTGTAAATATCTCTTTGCTAGAAATTAGTTATAACAATATAAGTGATAATAATAACTGTTTTCATTTATTAAATACTTAGTATGTGCTGGGCACCATGTAAAAACTGCATATATCATCTCAAACAAATAAGCAAAAGCCCAGGGTGACTCCATTATTTTTAGTTATACTCACCTTTGGACCCTTATTTTCTCTTGGCTATCAGTTGTTGGTTATTGTTTGACATTATATTTCAAGGCTTTCTTAGATTTTTTCCCTTTTGTTCTATGTTAAGTGGGAGATTAAAAACAAACAAAATTCCTTAATAGTATCCTTTATTATTTCTTTTTTTTTTTTTAAAGATTTTATTTATTTATTTGACAGAGAAAGATCACAAGCAGGCAGAGAGAGAGGAGGAAGCAGGCTCCCAGCTGAGCAGAGAGCCCAATGCGGGACTTGATCCCAGGACCCTGAGATCATGACCTGAGCCGAAGGCAGCGGCTTAACCCACTGAGCCACCCAGGCGCCCTCCTTTATTATTTCTTAGATGAGAATCAAATGCAGGTCAATTTAGTGTTTTCCTCCTCAGTAATGTAACAGTGGGCCAGACAGTGATGGTTCCTATTCTCACTTGACTGTCCAGCGACTGGACTACTGATGTGCTTTCCTTTTCTCACTCTTGCTCTTTTGAGAGGCCTGGCTAATTGCAGGTGCACTGTTACTGGATTCAGCATTGCATCTAGACTTGGGGGTCCTTTGTTCATTCCTGGTTTGAAAAGGAATGTTTGAATGGCTCTGTCTCTCCTAATTATGTGAAAAAAGAAACAGGGCTAACAGTTTTATGGAAACCTCCATCTGTGTTTGAATGAATGTCATGATAAATGCATGTAACCAAGACCAGTATTGACATTACCTTCTAGTTTTGGGGCCCAATAAAAATTTTAATCTTTCTCAGAAAATATGGAATTGCCATGTCAATAAATCTTGTCAGATTCCTAAGCAAGAAGTCAATATTTATTAAATAGACACAAGAATGGGACTTAGTCTTCTGTATGTTCACTATAAAACCCAATATACTGATGGTACTGAGCCAATATAAATGTTATTCATTAAATGTTTTTAACTAGGCAAAACAGATTATGTAGGAACATTAATAATTACTAAGTATGACTGGAATTCATTTCAGTTTATCATGGAATTCTATATCCTTCAAGGAGCCTTCTATCAGTATCTACGTTGTACAGAAATTCATCTTTTCCAATAGTTTTCCTTCAAGAAAATGAATTGTAGTCTTCTCTGGATGATGTAAACTAAGGATGACCACATTCACAGTTAATCACCAGTTAAATAAAACACAGTTAATGTGTTTGTGTGTATGTGTGTGCATTTGTGACAAGATATATAAATTGAAGGAAATTAAGATGAAATTAAAGGAATTAAATGAGATTAAAGGAAATTAAAATGAAAGTTTCAATTAGATATCTTATACAATAGGTGTGAATTAGAAAGTGAGATGAAACAATCTGTGATATTGAAAAGAATTATCTCTTGACTCTTGAACTACTTCACTCAAAGTCACCTGTGAGTGAGTGGAAGAGAAAGAATGGGATTTTTTAATAGACAGACGATGCCTTGTTTTAAGTCCCGTCTCTGGAGAATGAGAAGCATTCTAACTCCTAACATTTAGAAGAGTATCTTTCAAAAGCCTAGATGGAGAGCTGAAAACGTCACTCTGATAACTGGTGTTCTGGGGTTTGACTCTGCCTGGAAACCTGAGCGATGAGGCTGGGATGACAAATTGCTTTGAGAATCAAGCTGGGAGAGTGCTGCTTATTGGGATCAGGCCCTACTTTGAGAGTTTGTCCAGTCAAGACATACAGGAATGCTCCTATAGAGCTGACTAAGGTGGTATAAATTTCTCCTTCCATTTGCTACCAAAGAGAGACTGCAAAAGTAGTTGTCCACCTGGGAATGTAGGTGGACTGGGAATGGGGTGGGGGAAGAGTGGGAAGGAAAGGACCATCCCCTTCTGTACTTCTAGCTCTGAAACAGAACAGAGCCAGATCTTAGGTACAATTGAATAAAACCTCGAACTGACCTTCTATTTTCTGAATTGAGACATGCTAAGATTGTTTGCAACTGCAGAACTGTCCATTGCTTAAGAATGAGCTGAAGATTCCAAGGGTCTGCTATAGTTTCATCCAGACACAGGCATATTACTTTCACTGAATACATTTTGAAAGGGAAGAAAAAAGAATAGCCAAAGCAAGCCTGACAAAATCTTGATAACCACTGAATATGGGTGGTGAATATATGGGAGTTCATTATACTTCTCTCTCTACTTTTAAATGTGTTGGAAAATTTTAAGAAGATATTTTTTAAAAAGTAAAGGAATGATAGGAAACAAAAAGATAGACTGCATTTTTATTACCACTTGTGTTTGTTCAATACATAGATATAATTACATGTGTATATGTTTTTTATACTTATTTAAATCCAATTTTTAAGTTAAACTTGAAATAGAATCAAATTAAGTTTCTCTAGGCTTTTGCTATGGAATGTCATAAAAAGAGAAGTGAGGGTTGTATTTTTATTAGAATCATCAGGCTTTGTTTTACCAAAATTTTGGTTGGACACAATTTTTTTTTTTAAGATTCTATGAACCATTGCCGGTATGCATAATTAATTCACAAACGTGTTGAGAATCTATTTTTGAAAAGCACTTCATTCTTTTTATTGCAAAACAAACTTTGAGTAAGATATGGATTTGGAGAAGCAGAATATGATAAACAAAATGGTTTGGTAACATGGAAAGAGAGACTAATCTAGATTAGGTTATCCTTCTTAGGACAGGTGGCATTTTAGTTTGGCTGTGAAAGATGAATAGGTTCTCCAAAGACTTAAATGGGCTAGAATATATTACATTACAGGTAAAAACAGCCAGGCATATTATACAAATGAAAGCACTGTACAAAAATGCTGAGATAGAAATAGCCAAAGATGTGTTTGGGAAATGATCTATTGGGCCTGATTGGAGTTCAGAGATCTAGAGAGAGTAATATATGACTGGAAACTAAGTTGGAGTAAATTTCCATGGGATTTGTATGACTTGATATGAAATTTAAGCTTTTGTTTTAAAGATATTGAGGAACAGAGAACTTGATTTGAACATGGGAATATTGTCCAAGTCTGCTTGATGGCCATAACAGAACAGCTTAGACTGGATGGCTTTTAAACAGCAGAAATTGATCTCTCACAATTCTGGAGGTTGGAATTCCAAGATCAAGGTGTCAGAAGATTTGGTGTCTGGTGAGAAACCACTTTCTGATTCACAGAAGGCCATCTTCTCACTCTTTCCTCAAATCGTGGCAAGGACCAAGGAGCTGTCTGAACCTACATTATAAGGGCTCCTATCCCATTGATGAAGGTTCCACCCTCCTGACCTAATTGTCCCCAGTAGCCCTACCTCTAAATACCATCATATTGGGGGTTAGGTTTTAACATATGAATTTGGGGAGGAGGATATAATCAGTCTGTAGCAGATTTGTTCAATACAAGACGTTCTTGATATTTAATTAGACCTCAGGGTGAAGTGTATTAGAAAGGAGAGAGATTTCATAAAGAAGAGTTAAGGCTTATTATATACCTCAGCTGAGAAGTACTGAATGTGGGTGTGGGTAAAGGAGTAAATGGATAAGATAGAAGAAACACATGAATCACACTATCTTTGTAGATTTTGGTGTGAAATGATTGGAATCAGACATTATTTAGAAAGAACCAGCTCATTTAAAATGATCATCACTTTTTGAGTTGAATAATTTCTACTTAGCTGGATGGTTAAAATATGTATAAAAACACTCCAGTATCACATAAGGAAATTAATTTTAACAAGATTACCAAATTGAAGTTTCTGTTAAACCACACAGACCCTTTTTCATTTTCCATAGCATTCTCTTTGAAATGACTCTGTGATCTACAGAAAAAGAAAGGTCCCCATTAAATTGTTTCATTTCATTTAGAAGTATAGCTAAAATGGCATTTTTTGTTTAATCTTCCTTTCCAAATGAAAATAAATGTTGAGGTACTTACTGGGTGAAGTGCAGGTATACACTGGTTGATATATGTCTTATTTCACTTAGAAAGGAAAAAATCAAATAGAAAATAGACTACTCAGGAATAAATTATAAAACGGGTAGAATTATATATTTATGCAGCAAAAATTTTATTAAGCTATCTTGATTTTAATAGGGTTTACTAAGCTATTTTAAGATAAAATATTTCCCTGTGGAGGGGGAAACACATACCAACATAGATTTCAGATAATGCAACCTTTCTCTAACAGTTTCCTTTTAATTGGAGGCAAGCCTAGTAAAGATTGATTAGCTCTGGGAATGCTTGATATTGATGCTTGACTTCAGGGCTATACACATTGTGTACTTTGTGGAATATGTATGAATAATAGTTGATGACCTAGAAAGCACATTTATTTTAGTTTATATTTTTTCTTTTAAATATACATTTGTTAATAATCCTATGGGCTTCATGTTTTCTTTTCATGTGTTCATTTGCTGCTAATCTCATGGCTGTGGTGATAAACTCATTTCCCCCCAACATTTTCAAGGCAATCAGATTCATTCAGAATGAGGCTCAGTGAAATTTGGCATCATAGCAAAACTTTAATACTTTTTGATTATTGTGAGTGAACTGGTATAGAAGGATACTATGAAATATGAATTGGAAGGATAAAAGATCAAAATCAGGGGGATTAATAAGGTTGCTTTGTGACATTCAGACAAGAGACAGCAAGAATGTTATTTTGTTCCAAGATGGACAAGAGTTAGTTAGGACAAGAATCCTAGATGTGGAAATGTGTTTCCTAATGTTGTGCCTCTTTTGAAAGTGTATCTTACCTTTTTCCAGAAAAAAATTGTTGCACAATGAATTTTTATAAACAGAAACAGAAAACAAAGTCACAAAAATAAGCACCTGACAAAGTTTTTTGTTGTAGATAAGATTTTAGGTTAACCCCCTTCTAACCTCCAAAAGTTTCAATGGAAACTCCTATTGTATAAAGGAATTCTAGATGCATAGGCTAAAGAATCTGAAACCATAGTTTGGTTGCATTTTTATCCACATTAAACTAGTTTAATTAAAAAGTGATATTGAGTGGTGCCTGGGTGGCTCAGTCGTTGAGCATCTGCCTTTGGCTCAGGTCATGATCCCAGGGTTCTGGGATCAGCCCCGCATCGGGCTCTCTGCTCCGTGGGAAGCCTGCCTCTCCCAATCACACTCTCCTGCTTGTGTTCCCTCTCTCACTGTGTCTCTCTCTGTCAAATAAATGAAAAATTAAAAAAAATTAAAAAAAATGATATTAACACCCACATCTATGTAAATTATGGCAGAAAATGACTTGTATATACTTTCAACATTTTTCTAGTATGTACGATTTATATAATGACTTATTTTTTAATCAAAGAATAACTTTACTCACATAACAATATTCAGATTTCACCTTAAATTTTGTATATTCCAGTTGGGTCTCCTGTGTGGAATACTTCCTTTACAGCAGGTTTCTATCAACCTTTCCTTCCAGGTATTCTGCCTACTTTGCTCAGGTGAATCAGGCAGGCATATGTGTATCTGCCAGCTAAATAATACAGTAATTCAGGAAGTGTTTCATTATTCTCTGTGTGTTTGCAACTTGAAAGTTTCTGTCATATCTCCCATCCAAGTACTAACCAGGCCTGACCCTGCTTAGCTTCCGAGATCAGATGAGATCAGGCGCGTTCAGGGTGGTATGGCCATAGACAAGTTTCTGTCATATCTAAAGACCATACAGAGGTTTTATTTTAAGACTGTCTATGTCCCTAGGGCTGTTTTTTGCCTTTGTTTTCTCTTGCCATTGGTTTTGAGTATAGGTCAATGAAATAAATGAATGAGGAAAAATACACAATAATGTGTGAAACCCTTCTCTCCCTCCACCATTCTGTGGAAATGCTTTGATACTGAAATAGTAGAATAATTCACATTCTCTGTGTACATATTATTCCTTACCATCATTTTATAATTAGCAATTGTGAAAGAAATGATAGAGATCATTTTATGCCAGAATCATTAAAAATGTTAAAATGCCTATTCAAGTCTGCAATCTGAATAAAAGTCAAAATAAGGAAGAAACTTAAAAATGCATTGATTTTTTACTCTTATTTTTGCATTTAAAGACTTTATGTGTTTATAAAGTTTTTTAAAAAATTTTAATTACAGTTAACATACAGTGTTATATTAGTTTCAGGTGTACAATATAGTGAAATCCCCAACACTTATTTCACTCATTCCCCCCATCCACCTTTGTTCTGGTAATCAACAGTTATCTTTAATTAAGAGTTTGTTTCTTTGTCTCTCTCTCTCTCTCTTTTACCCTTTGTTTTGTTTCGAAAATTCCATAGGAGTGGAAATCATGGTATGTGGTCTTCCTCTGACTGACTCGTTTCATTTAACCTTAGAGTCTCTAGCTCCATCCATGTTGTTGCAAATGGCAAGAGTTCATTCCTTTTTATGGCTGAATAATATTCCTCTATGTGTGTGTGTTTGTGCGTGCGCATGCGTGTACCACTTTTCTTTATCTGTTCATCTGTCAATAGACACTTGGGATGCTTCCATAATTTATTTGGCTATTGTAAATAATGCTGCAATAAACATAGGGGTATGTATTACCTTTTGAATTAGTGTTTTTGTATTCTTTGGGATGGATACCCAGTAGTGGAATTATTGGATCATAGAGTAGTTATATTTTTAATTTTTTTGAGGAACTTGCAAACTCCAGTTTTCATTCCCATCAACAATGCACAAGGACTCCTTTTTCTCCACATCCTTGCTGACATTTGTTGTTTCTTGTGTTTTTTAGTTTAGCTAACCTGACAGGTGTGAGGTGATATTGTAGTTTTGATTTGCATTTTCTTGATGGTCAGTGATGCTGAGCATCTTTTCATAGGTCTGTTGGGCATCAGTATGTCTTTTCTGGAGGCATGTCTGTTCATATCTTCTGCCTGTTTTTAAATTGGATTATTAGTTTTTTGGGGGTTGACTTGTATAAATTTTTTATATATTTTGGATACTAACCCTTTATCAGCCATTTGACTTGCAGATATCTTCTCCCATTCCTTAGGTTGTCTTTTAGTTTCCTTTGATGTGCAGAAACTTTATTTTGACATGCTCCCAACAGTTTATTTTTGCTTTCGTTTCTCTTGCCTCAGGAGACATATGAAGTTGAATCAGTAAATGAAAAACTCTTAACAAACAATATTCCAGGGCTATATGGCTTCACAGGTAAATTCTACCAACATTTATTTTTAAAATTATTTATTTATTTATAAAGATTTATTTGAGAGAGAGAAAGAGAGAGAGTGAGTGCACAGATGGGGGCAGATGGAGAGGGGAAAGTAGACTCCCTGCTTAGTGTGGAGTCCAAAACAGGGCTGGACGTGGAGCCCAATGTGGGGCTTAATCCCCGAACCCTGAGATCATGACCTGAGCCAAAGTCAGATGCTTAACTGAGCCACCCAAGTGCCCTTCTACCAAACATTTAAAGTAGAGTTAAGAGCTATACTTCTCAAATTATTCCAAAAACATAGAGGAGGAATAAAAGTTCCCAACTTCATTTTTTGAGGCCTGTATTACCCTGATACCAACACCAGAAAAAGACACTACCAAAAAAGAGAACTATAGGCTAGTGTCTCTGATGAACATAGATACAAAAATCTGTAACAAAATATTAGCAAAGTGAATCCAACCATACATAGAAAAAATCATTCACCATGATCACATGGGATATATTCCCAGGATGCAGAAGTTCAATACTCACAAATCGATGAACATGATAAATCACATCAATAAGAGAAAGGATAAAAAAGGTATGATCATTTCAATAGATGCAGAAAAAGCATTTGACAAAATACAAATCCATTCACAATAAAAATCCTCCACAAAGTAGGTTTAGAGGAAATGTACCTCAATATAATAAAGGCCATTTATTAAAAACACAGAGCCAGGGCACCTGGATGGCTCAGTTGGTTAAGCCACGGCCTTTGGCTCAGGTTATGATCCTGAAGTCCTGGGATCAAGTCCCACATCTGGCTCCCTGCTCGGCAGGGAGTCTGCTTCTCCCTCTGACCTCTTTCCTCTCATGCTCTCTCTCTCTCAAATAAATAAATAAAATCTTAAAAAAAAAAAACCCAAAACACAGACCCAACATCATACTCAATGGCAAAATTGAGAACTTTCCCCCTAACATCAGGAACAAGACAAGGATGTCCACCTTTACCACTTTTATTCAACATAGTACTTAATGTCCTAGTCAGAGCAATCAGACAAGAAAAAGGAATAAAAGTCACCCAAATTGGTGAGGAAAAAATAATACTTTCACTGTTAGCAGATGACATGATACTTTATATAGAAAACACTGAAGGCTTCCCCAAAAATGACTAGTACTGATAAATAAATTCAGTAAAGTTGCAGGATGATATGAAGTTAACATACAGAAATCTGCTGCATTTCTATATGCTAGTAATGGAGCAACAGAAAGAGAAATCAAGAAAGCATTCCCATTTATAACTGTATGTGAAACAAAAAGATACCTAGGAATAAACCTAACCAAAGAGGTGAAAGATCTCTGCTCAATAGACTATAAAACATTGACAAAAGAAATTGAAGATGACACGAACAAATGGAAAGATACTTCATGCTCATGAATTGGGGGAACAAATATTGTTAAAATATTCATATTACCCAAAGCAATCTGCAGATTTAATGCAATGCCTATCAAAATACCAGCAGCATTTTTCACAGAATTAGAATAAATAATCTTAAAATTTGTATGGAATCACAAAAGCCCTGAACAGCTAAAACAATCTTGAAAAAGAAAAACAAATCTGGAGGTATCACAATACCACATTTCAAGTTATCCCACAAAACTGTAGTAATTAAAACATTATGGCACTGCCACAAAAAGAGACACATAGATCAATAGAATATACTAGAACGCCCAGAAACAAGCCTGTGATTATGTGGTCAATTAATCTTTGAAAAAAGAGGCAAGAATATGCAATGGGAAAACTCTCTTCAACAAATGGCATTTGGAAAATTGGACAGCTACATGCAAAAGATTTAAACAGGACCATTGTCTTACACCGAACACAGAAATAAAACCAAAACAGAATAAAGACCTAAATGTGAGACCTGAAACCATTAAAATCTTAGAAGAGAGCCCAGGCAGTAATTTCTCTAACATCAGCTATAGCAACATTAAAGACTTTTCTTTTTTAAAGATAAGTTTTGGAAAAGGTAGGAGAATTTAATTTTTAAAATAATTTTTAAAAATCCATATTGGATTTTTATTTTATTATTATTTTTAAACTTTATTATTTTTTTAAAGATTTTATTTGTGTATTTTGAGAGAGAGAGAGTGAGAGTGAGTGAAGAAGAGAGCATGAGCAGGGGGGAGAGGCAAAGGGAGAAGCAGTCTCCCCCCTGATCAGGGAGCCCACCACAACTCTGGGATCATGACCTGAGCTGAAGGCAGGCACTTAACCAAATGAGTCACCCAGGCACCCTGAAATTTTATTTTTAAATAAAATAAGTGTTAGGATTGACTGGTAAAGCAGCCCTAAGGTAAATGTATAATGTATTTACTCATTCCTTCTGAGGGAGTAGATTCATGAATTGTTTTCATGAAATAAAATGTAACGTGCTTTGTCCATTTCCCATATTTTCAGCATTTTGAAAGCTTGGAAATTTTAGGGGCACCTAGGTGGCTCAGTTGATTAAGCATCTGCCTTTTGCTCAGGTCCTGATCTTAGGGTCCTGGGATCAAGCCCTGCATCTGACTCCCTGCTCAGTGAGGAGTCTGCTTCTTTCTCCCTCTCCCTCTGTTCCTCTCCCCCCACGCCCAGCTCGTGCACTCTCTTTCTCTCAAATAAATAAATAAAATCTTAAGAAAAAAAGAAGCTTGGAAATTTTAGATGATCATTTCATTAAATGGAGATTTTTTTTTCCTGCTTAAATGGAATATGGCATATCAGCATAGAATATGCCAACCACAAATATGAGAAAACATTTTATTATCAGTAACTATGAGAATAAAATGTGCCCTATTTTTAGTTGTATCTATCTGGAATCTATTTGTTTTCTGGTGAGAAATATACAGAGGAGTGTAGCTGAGGTCATATGTTCATTTACTGTGATCAGTAACCAAATGGAAGTGTTAATGTTGTGGTATCATTATTGCTAAGCATGGTTAAAGACTTGGTATAATATTAAACACCAATAAAGCAACTAGTCAAATTTGTTATGCTGTAACTTTTGTCAGTATGTTTTCTAAATCATTTTGGATTTTATGCATGTAATTCTGCTGCTTATTTAATAATGGCTTCTGGGGGCACCTGGGTGGCTCAGTGGGTTAAGGCCTCTGCCTTTGGCTTGGGTCGTGATCTCGGGGTCCTGGGATCGAGCCCCGCATCGGGCTCTCTGCTCAGCGGGGAGCCTGCTTCCTCCCTCTCTCTCTGCTTGCCTCTCTGCCTACTTGTGATCTCTCTCTGTGTCAAATAAATAAATAAAATATTAAAAAAAATAAAATAATGGCTTCTGAACTTCATCTTCCTGTTCCTATTTTAGTCAATTTATAATCTCATCTCTATAAAGAAGCAAGAGTAATCTATTTAAAATTTAGATTAGCTCATGGCACAGCCATATTTAAAATACTTCAAAGATTTTCCAACACATTTAGAGCAAAAATTCAAAACCCCTTGCCATTTTAGTTTGTAGATAAAATAATCCAGTAAAGAAATTGGTTTTGGATGAGAGGATAGTTTATTACTTAATGCATTCATTCAACAAATAATTTTTGGGTGTTTATTATGTGTCAGGTGCTATTGTAGATACCTGGGTAAACAAAAGACATAAAAATACCCACCTGCATGGAGCTGATTTTCTAGTAGTGCAAGATAGGTAATCAACATAGTTGTATACAGCAAGTTAAAAGGTGATAACTGCTATAGAAAAAAAGGATCAAAAAAGGGTAGAATGAAGGAATAGGGCATATATGGCAATTTTTAAAAGGCTATTCAGGGTAGACCTCATTAAGAAGCTGTCATTTCAGGGGCACCTGAGTGGCTCAGTGGGTTAATCCTCTGCCTTCAGCTCAGGTCATGATCTCAGGGTCGTGGGATCGAGCCCCGCCATATTGGGCTCCCTGCTTAGCAGGGAGCCTGCTTCCCCTCTCTCTCTGCCTACCTCTCTGCCTACTTGTGGTCTTTCTCTCTCTCTGTCAAATAAATAAATAATATCTTTTAAAAAATTATTAAGAAGAAGAAGCTGTCATTTCAGTAAACAACAAGTGTTGGAAAGGATATGGAGAAAGGGGAACCCTCTATAGACTGTTGGTGAGAATGCAAGTTGGTGCAGCCACTTTGGAAAATGGTGTGGAGATTCCTTAAGAAATTAAAAATAGAGCTACCCTATGGTCCAGCAATTGCACTACTGGGTATTTACCCCAAAGGTACAGATTTAGTGAAAAGAAGGGCCATCTGTACCCCAATGTTCATAGCAGCAATGGCGACAGCCGCCAAACTGTGGAAAGAGCCAAGACGCCCTTCAACCATGAATGGATAAAGAAGATATGGTCCATATATACAATGGAGTATTATGCCTCCGTCAGAATGGATGAATACCCAACTTTTGTATCAACATGGATGGGACTGGAGGAGATTATGCTGAGTGAAATAAGTCAAGCAGAGAGAGGCAATTATCATATGGTTTCACTTACTTGTGGAGCATAAGGAATAACATGGCGTACACTGGTGAAGGAGAGAAGTGAGTTGGGGGAAATCAGAGGTGGAGATGAACCATGAGAGACTATGGACTCTGATAAACAAATTGAGGGTTTTGGAGGGGAGGGGAATGGGGGGTTGGGTGAGCCTGGTGGTGGGTACTAAGTAGGGCACATATTGCATGGAGCTCTGGGTGTGGTGCATAAACAATGAATCTTGGAAAACTGAAAAAAAAAATTAAAAAAATCCCCAAAATTATACTGTCTACATGGAACTAATATAACACTGTATGTTAACTATACTGGAATAAAAATTTTTTTTAAATGCACTGAAAAAGTACTACAAAAAAAAGAAGCTGTCATTTGAGCAAATATTTGAGAATTAATCATGCTGTTATTTAGGGAAGGAACATTCCAGGTAGAGGGAATAGAGCGCAAACAATCTAAGGTGAAGGCAGAACTACCATATTGGAGGAACACTGATTTGCCTCATATGGGGAGAGGAGGGTTTTGAGCAAAGGAGTGGTTTTATCTGACAAGTGTTAACTTGTCTCTGTCTGTTGTAAGAGAGAGGGGAGCAATGGTAGAAGCAGAGACCAGTGAAAAGGGGTAGAAGGTAGAGGATAGCTTGAAATAAGAACTTAGCAGTGGAGGTGGTAAGAAGTAGTTTGATTTTGGATTTGTCTTATGGGTATAGAAACAAGCTATTTCAAAAAATTGGATGTGGGATGCTGGCTGGGTGGCTGAATGACAGAGAGTGAGGGGAATATCAAGGATGTCCAGGTTTTTGGAGGGATGCATGGAGTTTCAGGTTTGAGAGAGAAAATTAGATACTTGGTTTTGTATTTGTCAAGTCAGGGATGTCCACTGTATTTCAAGGGAAAATGTTAATAGATATATCGGTCTGGAGTTCAAAAAGAACTCCAGGCCTGACTATAAATTTTGGAGTCACAATACTAGAGAAATAAACCCTGGAAGTGAGTGTGGATAGAAAAGAAAATAGATCCAAGTACTACACTGTGGGGTAGTCCAGTGTTAAGAAGAACAAAATCCATGTGTGTGGGGGGAGGTGACAAGATCCCCTTCACAGCTGTTTGTTTACATATTGCTTGATTAACACTTACTTTGAAGCATGAGAGAGGTTTCTTGTCTGTCTAGAATAGTCTTGGCACAAAATAGTTGCTCAATAAATATTTGTTAAATAAATAACAGCCAAATAAATGAGAATGTTTTGGATTTATGAAAACAATTTTGATGTTTTTCTTGAAGAATTGAAAGCTGAATCCATCTATTGTATTTATTCATAATCCATCCATCTATTTGAGGTCTCATATTGAGAAACACAGACCTCCTTTACTGGCACCAGACTGACTGCTTAGGAATTAAGTCCTGGTCTTAGTATTTGACTTATGTCCCCCTCACCAGATAATATAGGTTTACTTTTTTTTTTAGATTATTTATTTATTTTATTATTTATTTGAGAGAGAGCATGAGAGGGGAGAAGGTCAGAGGGAGAAGCAGACTCCCCATGGAGCTGGGAGCCCAGTTCGGGACTCGAACTTGGGACTCCGGGATCATGACCTGAGCTGAAGGCAGTCGCCCAACAAACTGAGCCACCCAGGCCCCCCCCCCTTTTTATAGTCATACTGAAGGCAAAAATAAAACTCTCAACCATTTGTCACCTAAAAAGGTGACCCACATACATATATTCTTCAGACTGACCAAAGGTAGACTCCAAGTTATAACCCCGTGAACTGGTGTACTCAGTCACTCTTTTTTGTCTTTGTACTATTATCATCATGAGTTAGGTATTTGACCCAGTGAAGGGAAGTGAGAGACTGATTCCTGGTTGGTGAGGTCACATACAGATTAAGTTTTTGAACTGTTGATTCCAACCAGTTTCTTTATGAATATCATTTTAATAATTTCCCCCAAACTGAAAGACTTCCATCCCCCTCATCACCTCAGTCCTCATAGTCATTGGCAAGGGAGTTACAAGAGGTAAAATGATGTCAAGTTCTTGACCAGACTTCAGGCTACAGTGAGTGCCTAGATTTTGTGGTACCATCATGATTCTCAGTCTCATAGTGAGAGATGACAACAATTTTCTGCTAAAGGCACTATCTGATTAGTTCTTTTTTTTTTTTAAGATTTATTTATTTATTTATTTGACAGAGAGAGAGAGAGAGAGACAGCAAGAGAGGGAACACAAGCAGGGGGAGTGAGAGAGGGAGAAGTAGGCTCCCCGCTGAGCAGGGAGCCCAATGTGGGGCTCGATACCAGGACCCTGGGATCATGACCTGAGTTGAAGGCAGAGGCTTAAACCACTGAGTCACCGAGGCACCCCTCAGTGCCTTATAAGAACTATCTGATTAGTTCTTATAAGTTGGGAACCAGTTTCTCTGTTTATTGGGAATCATAGGCCAACCTGTGCATTCAGATTGGCAATGCCATGCTGGTGTGTGTGCGGGTGCTTTGCAAATATGTATCTGTGTGACATTTAGGACACAGGCCTTTGAGTGCAAGTTTGTGTCAGAAATATATTCTTTCTGTCTTTCCTGTTTGGTTTTATTCTATAATTGGTGTTTTTCTAAGTTCATTTTACTAGGATCTCAAGCCATTTCTTCATAATTAGGTGGTTGGCAAAGAATAGAGAGACCTACCTAATGAAAAATTATCTTTTATTAGAAAAACAATCCATGTTCACTTCACTGTTTTAAATAGTACACCAAGTGTACAAATTTGAAACTGTCGCACTGTTCACAGCTTAGATACTGCCTTTCTAGACTTTACTTATTTGTATATAAATGTTTATATGCATATACTTAAAAAACACAAATGCACTGTAACTATGAATATAATTTGCTTCTTGTGTTTTTTCACTTAACAGAACTTCAAGGCACTGGGGTGTCCAGGTGGCTCAGTCAGTTAAATGTGTGCCTTTGGCTCAGGTCATGATCTTGGGTTCCTGGGATGGGCATGTGTATGACTCTCTGCTCAGAAGGTAGTCTGCTTCTCCCTCTTCCATTGTGTGTATTCTCTCTTGCTCACTCTCTCTCAAATAAAATCAATCAATCAATCAAATCTTAAATAAAAACCTCCAAAATTTCAAGGCACTGTTCTATGTGTTTGTGTGAATTAGACACAATTCTTTTTAATAGCTATCTAATATCCCGTTATACAAATAAGTATTTACTAAACCCACATTTTAGATACTAAGTTTTTTCTCTTATTTAAAAAATTACAAATATCATTTTAATAAACATCTTTGTATTTACACATTTACACACATGTACAAGTATGTTTGAACAATGAATTCCTAAGTTATATTATTTGATGTTTTGGTGGAAGAATATAAATCACAGAAAATGAGATTTAATTGAAATTTACTGTGGAGATAAATATCATCCTGAGACACTGAGTGTAACATGTAGTGGGTATTTTTACCTGCTTTTCCCTCACTTTTTGTTTTAAGGTTTTATGGCAAGACCTTAAGGTGTTTACTTTTCAGAGCTCTGCTTTCATAGTAGTAGCAGGCTTTAAATATACTCTTGTTTTTTGTTTTGTTTTGTTTCCTTTTTTTTTGGTCTAGAAAGCCATGAATGTATACATTGACCCATCTGGTCCTACATTGAGGGCCACATATTTATGGGTTTATGCTCTGTAATGTACCCCAGGCATTACCTGTCTTCTTCTTTTTTTTTTTTTTAAAGATTTTATTATTTATTTGACTGAGAGAAATCACAAGAGAGGCAGGCAGAGAGAGAGGAAGGGAAGCAGCCTCCCCGCTGAGCAGAGAGCCCAATGCGGGACTCGATCCTAGGACCCCGAGACCATGACCTGAGCCGAAGGCAGCGGCTTAACCCACTGAGCCACCCAGGCGCCCCATTACCTGTCTTCTTTATTGTTGTATTCTCACCATGTGTCTAGCAAAGTGTAGACAGTCACTAAATATCTGTTACTTAATTGAAAAATATAGCAAAACTGGAAAACTTCCATATGTTGTACCTAAATATTTTGTTCATAGTGAAACAAGAATTCTAGAGCCCAGAGAAGTCTAAGTTTTTCCTAGTTACGATATAAAGCAACCAGAAAATTTAATAAATATCTAAGGAGTTAATTAATAATAGAACAATGCTACTTATATGCATTGTTGCTTAATGATATTTCCCCTTTAGCTGACTCATTCCCAATTTGAACTTTCAAACCAGTAAAGATTCACTTTAAAGTCTGTGGTCCCATTATATTTTGTGGTCACGTGTACTCCAAGGCTGCTTATCTTGCCCTTGAGAACTGTGCCTGTGGAGCTATATTTGGATGGGCTGGGTAGAGATGATGAACATTTTGCTACAGTTAGTCTATTTCTTGTGTCACCGTGCAATGCTGATAGTTGTGGTTATCAGCCATGACAGCAGGATCCAAAACTCTTTATTGCACCACTTATTTTAGATATTTCTCTCAAAAGTTGGCAGATAAAAATGTGGTTCAAGCATCATTACTTTTCCTTTCCGAGTAATGGCAACAAACAGAAACAAACTCCTTACCCTCCAGAAGCGTGGAGAAGTTAGTATCCCCTTGTATTTGTTCTTCTCTTACCTCTTCCCATTCAGGCATTCATGATGGTATAAAAATTCTTTCTATTCCTTTAATTTGTGCTAAAGCTGGGAGTAGTGGTTGCCACTGATAGCAATGAACTGTAAGCTTTTTAAGCACATGTTAAGTATACATAGTTTGCAACACCTTTTTTTAAACAGAGGTAGGCTATTTTTTAGTTTACATCTCTCCATGGCTCTAGAAGATGTAAACAATTATGTCTGGAAGGCATTTTAGAAATTTGCTTCACGGGGTGCCTGGGTGGCTCAGTGGGTTAAAGCCTCTGCTTTCGGCTCGGGTCATGATCCTGGGGTTCTGGGATCCAGCCTCACATCGGGCTCTCTGCTCCGCGGGGAGCCTGCTTCCTCCCCCCTCTCTCTCTGCCTGCCTCTCTGCCTGCTTGTGATCTCTGTCTGTCAGATAAATAAATATAATCTTAAAAAAAATTTGCTTCACTACATATGATCATTTCCATATAATTTTTAACCATTTCATAAAATTTTGGGATTTTAATATTCGGAGATAATGATATAATTTTTCTCATCCCCACCTACACCATTAAACAATACAAAGTACACTAATTCTACTGGTTCTTTGGTATAAAAATTTTACACTTCTAAATTTTGAATTGTTATTTATACTTCGTTAGTATCCAGTAGAGAAAATGGAAAGTAGTTTATGTGTGGGTATAAGATAATGTAGTAGACAAGCATAAAATCTCACCAGGTGCTTCAATTATTTCTTTACTCCTGTAAACCAGAGGTTAGATTTAGCCCCAGAGGTTTAGTCGTTGTGTCCCTAAAAGTTGGTTAAAACCTTTTCACAAACCTAGAGTATCTTTACCAGTTAAAAAGCAGGTTGAATATTTATAGCCTTCATGGTCTCAGGAAATGATTCAAACTTCTCTTGAAAGTGATGCAGTGGGAAAGAAAAATCCCATAACAATTCTGGCATTAGATTTCTGACAGATTTTAGTTTACAGAATGGAATCACAGATACGATTAAACAATTTCAAATATTTTCAGACCCACAACCCACTGGGTAGCTTTCAGAGCAAGTTATCATGTTGTCATATTTTAAAATCAAGGGAGAAATTATGAAGCCATTCAGTATTCTAGAGTTTTATTAGCCATTAGTTTATCCATTAACAACCATTTCTTGAGCATCTATAATGTGTCAAGCATTATTCTAGAAACGTGAGTGAATAAAGTAGACAATAGCCTATTCCTTCATAAAGTATTTGGGCATTATTTACCTTTCTTTACATGAAATAGGCAAGTAACAAAATATGTTGAAAGTTGTTAAGTGCTTTGTGAAGAAAGAGAAAGTAGAGTCGGGTAAAGGGGAGTGGAAATGCTGGGATGGGGGAAGGGATGACAGATCAAGAGGGCACTGCAGTTTGGAATAGTATGATCAGACATGGTCTGATTATGGGCTTATTATGAAGCTGACAGTTGAGCAAAGGCTTGAAGGAAGTGAAAGAGGTAGCTGTAAGATGTAAGATGTAAGATATTAGAGGCAGAGCATTCTAACCACTAGGACAGTTCATGCAAAGGCACTGAAGTGAGAGTTCTGGCATATCCAAGAAGGCAATGCGGCTGGAGTAGAAACGGTGAGAGAAGTTACTAAAATTGTGTTCAGAGGAAAGAGATGAATGGGCCACTACAGGGACTTTGGCTTTTCCTAGGAATGAGATCAAGGACCATGACAAGGTTTTGAGCAAAGCAGTGACATGAACGATATGCCCCTGGAGCTGCTGTTCTGAGAATAGACAGCAGGGGGCTAGAATGCCCTTCTAGTCAGGACTCAAGAACAGGGAAGAGCAAGGGAGAGCTTAGTAGCTTGGTCCAGGGCAGTAACAGTGACAGTGTGCCAAGTAGTTGAATTCTGGATATATCTTGAAAGTAGCATCTACTGAATTTCTTGATAGATGATATAAGGGAAGAGATGTGTGTAGTAGGCTCTTGTGAGACAGTATTAGTTCACTTGAGCCCACTGTGTCTGAGCTGTGTAAATTAGAACTAATCTTTACAATATTAAGGGCACCTCCTGAGTCTTAAGGCAGACTTAGGCATATGGGCACCAAATCGTATGTCTGCATATGTGCTTAGATCATGGACAGTAATTCAGCTATTAAATTTTGTATGACCGGGATTTTTTTTTTTTTTAAGGTGAATATGGTCTCGATAGGAAATTAACTGTAGGATAATCCAGGAGACAGAGACATTTTTTCTTTCATTTTCCTGTTTTTGCTTGTTTATTTGGAATGAATATCACATTTTACTTTAAGTTGGATACTTACTGATGAGAGCAACCACTGATGACTTTGATTTTTGCTTCTAAGACATTTTGGTCTAAACCAATACCTTTGAAATCTGTATATTCTCTTTAATTTTAACCCATTGAAATTCTTTTTTTCTTTTTATTTATTTGACAGAGAGAGAGAGATCACAAATAGGCAGAGAGGCAGGCAGAGGGAGAGAGGTTAACCCATTGGAATTCTTATTTAGCAAGTTCATTTTAGAGTCCAATTAATAGTGTCTTGTGGTTTTATAATATTAAGTCTGGTTGCTTGACTTTATGAAAAATGTTGATATATTAATTTAATAGAAGATATTTTGTTATATGTAGTGGTAATGATGCTTTTCACTAACTGTGCTGTGTCAAATCCTATCTTGAATATTAAGTATTTAGTCCACGTATTGCCACAATATACTCTGGTCCTGTAATCCTTTACAGACAAATTGGGTGAAATGAATGTAATACAAATCTGACCAGCCCTGGGGGTATTAATTATATTACAGAATGAACTCAAGCTCAGATATACGTTTCCAAATTGCCCTTTTCATGGAAAGTGATTACTCAAGATTGGAAATCATATGAAATGCTGTAGTTCATTAGATTTGTTATATTATGAAAACTGATAAAAGAAAATAAGAAAATGGATTTTTGTTTTCCATGATTCATGGGACAATAACACATTACTATCATTGAACTTTAAATCTTATTCTTACATGATTTAAAACTATATTTACTAGTTTTAAAATTTTTTAATTGGAGGTAAAATAGACATACAGTTAAATGCATGGTTATTAAGTTTATCGTTCAATAAACATTGACAATTGTAAGAACCCAAATAACCATCACCCCACCACAGACCAGCACTGTCCAACGGAACTTTCTGTGATGGTGATAATGTTCTGTATCTGTGCTGCCAATGTAGTAGCCACGACACACATGTGATTTTTGAGCATTTGAGATGTAGTAGTCTGCCTCAGGAACTGAATGTTTAATATAATTTGAAGTATTTTAAATTTAATTTGTATGACCACATGTACTAGTGGTTGCAGTGGTTACTCGTGGTTACGGTATGGGACTGTAGGGCCCTAGGTGGTTCTCAACTGGGGCTGTAGGAGAGAATTAAACCCTAAAGCTGATGGCATATACTATTTCTAATGAATTAACTTACCTCTTGTGCATCTAGGTTGGCATTGTGCATCTCCTAATATTAGGAGAACTGGAACAATAGTCACTCAGATAACTTTACGTGAGACTTGATTCTTTCACAGCACTTAGTTGAGGAAAAGTGTCCTCGAAGTTTTCCCCATTTCCTTTTCTAGTCAATACCAGCCCCAAATGACAACCATAATTCCTTTATTTATCTCCATTAACTATTTTTGCCTGTTTATAGACTTCATATAAATGGAAATAGATACTGCATTTTCTTTTGTGATAGTTTCTGTCATTCAATATAATGTATCAATAGCACATTCCTCTCTATATTGCTACATATCATGTAATACACCCATAATGTCAACATAACAAAATATATTTATCCATTCTCTAGATGTGCCCATTTTATCAGCATAAAATTTTTCATAGCATCTTATTATCCTTTCAAAGACTGTATGATCTGTAATAATGTCTTTGTTTCATTTTTGATGTTGGTAATATACTTAATTGGTCTCGTTAGGACATTATCTATTTATTAAAGAAACAGCTTTGGTGTTCTTGATTTTCTCTGTTTTTTAATATTTTACTTATTTCTGCTTTTATCTTTGTTATTTCTTCCTTTTGTTTAGTTTTTTTTTTTTTTAAAGATTTCATTTATTCATTTGACAGAGAGAGAGCACAAGTAGACAGAGAGGCAGACAGAGAGAGAGAGGAAAGCAGGCTCCCTGCTGAGCAGAGAGCCCGATGCGGGACTCGATCCCAGGACCCTGAGATCATGACCTGAGCCGAAGGCAGCGGCTTAACCCACTGAGCCTTTTGTTTAGTTTAAAGTAAAATTCATTGAAACAAACTAAATCTATTTTTTCTCCTGCCCTTTCATTTACTATATAAATTCTTAGCTATGCTTTGAAATATCAGTACCTTCCATTTCTTTTTATTGATTCTTCAGATATTCATAAAACATCTGGCTACTCCATGGAAGGTACTAGGATAAGCAACAGTGAACATGATAGACATAATCCTTGCCCTTTTGCATTCATAATTTTGTTGAACAGTTGGAAATCAGAAAAGAAATTGCAAGGATGGTAGGTACCATGATGGAGAACTGCAGAAAAATCTGAGAGTTTACAACAGGGGACTTAGATAGATGGGAAAATCATCCTGAGGAAATGCAGCTTGAGGTGAGCATGGCTAGGAGTTAGCTTGATGAAAGAGGAGGAGAGAGGAGACCACTACAGGCAGGAGGAACAGAAGTGCAAGACACTGGAGTGAGAAGGAGCATGGATGGGGAGTGAAGGAAGGCCAATGTGGATGGAATGTGGAAATGAGAAGGTGTGCAGCTTGCGATGAAGCTTGAGAGAGAGATGGGGAAAGATCACATGGCTTTACAGTTCATGTGGATAATTTTAGATTTATCTTAATTAAGGATAATGGAAAATCACTGAAAACTTCTAAGCTGAGGAAGCACATCTGGTTTGCATTTCATCAATCTCATTCTGGTTACTGTAGATGTATGTTGAATGTAGACAGAAGGCAAATATTTATGAATAAAGGCTAAATGGGAAGCAATTGTAGGTGAGACATGATGTGATAAGGATCAGAGTATATTCAGAATTTCTTGTGCCCCTGAAACTAGTTCCCATTGAAATGGAACTCAAAGTGATGTAATACCATGATTTTTATAAAACGCTTCCTGTGAGTTGATACTCCTTTCGAGCCAGATATACTAGGCAGTCTAGTTCTTCATCTTATAAATGTTGACTATAAAGTGCTCAAATATGAGACTAACACTTTTATTCTGTATTGTGAGAAGTCAGACTGGGGTGACTGCAAAATGTAGGTCACCTATAAAACTCAACTTCGTAAGAAGACTTCTGAAATATAAAGTAGAAGAAAAATTCTGTTCTGTGTTGACAATCTCACTGAATTGCATAATTTTTCTGACAGCTTCGCTTTTATGTGGAATTTTTGAACATTTACAATTGAAGTGGAAAGTTTGTTGGTGTCTCAAATCTTTAATAATAATATTTTTTTCAAATACATTTTGAATGTGAATTTAAACATTAACCTATTTTTTTAAATTGCCAAAATTCAATATTAGCACATATTCAGTTATTCATACATATACCTAAGGTGTTGTATCTATTTCTCTCTCTCTCTGTCATCTGTTTATCTATATGCCATCTATCTTAAAAAATTGTCATAAAGTTTGTCCTTAATGGTTATTTAATAATTACACTGGCTAGAAATGAGATTTCAGCAATATATATATATATTTATTTATTTTATTTATTTTTTAAAAAGATTTTATTTATTTATTTGACAGAGAGAGATCACAAGTAGGCAGAGAGGCAGACAGAGAGATGAGAGGGAAGCAGGCTCCCTGCCGAGCAGAGAGCCCGACGCGGGACTCGATCCCAGGACCCTGAGATCATGACCCGAGCCGAAGGCAGCAGCCTAAACCACTGAGCCACCCAGGCGCCCCTTTTTAAAGTTATTTTTAATTTTTTGTAACTTACATTAGCAATTTTTTTGCTAATTGTTTTTATTTTTAAAACAGAAAACCTATGAGTACCACATAAATGACTTTTTTCCTTTCTGATATGAATGGGAAAATGGGAAAATGAGAACATCTAGCTCATCTTTATTTAGGACGAAATGGGAGTTAAGTGGATTAATTTTTCGGTGGGATTTATCATCTTCAATACAATAAAGCACAAAGTAAATGGTCAATTTTGTCTAAGAATAAGTCAGCAGATTTTAATATTGTCAAGCTATCATTGATTACTCAGATTTTAAAAGATGAATAACCTTATGATCATTCCATTTTCTAGAAATTTTTAAAAATACATTGTGAAAGGCAGATATATTTTTAAAAGATCATGCCAACAATAAGTAAATTGTATAGTGATAGAACATCAGAAAATAGTTGATGAACAAAAAGGCATATTCTAGGAGTTCAGGAGTAGAAAGAACAGAAGAGTTTTTTTTTTTTTAAGATTTTATTTGTATATTTGACAGAGAGATGAAGAGAGCACAAGTAGGCAGAGCTGCAGGCAGAGGGAGAGGGAAAAGCATGCTCTCTGCTGAGCAGGGAGCTTGACATGGGGTTTGATCCCAGGACACTGGGATCATCACCTGAATGGAAGGCAGCGGCTTAACCAACTGAACCACCCAGGTACCCCAGAAGAGTTCTTTTTGGTTTGTTTTTAATATAGGAGAAAAGGGAAATAGATGTATTAAAATTATTTTCATAAGTCAGAGAAAGAAAAGTACCATATGATTTCACTCATATGTGGAATTTAAGAAAAAAAACCCCCAATAACCGATGAACACAGGGGAAGGGAAAAAAATAGAGAGGGAAGCAAACCATAAGAGACTTTTTAACTATGGAGAATAAACAGAGTTGCTGGTGGGAGGCAGCTGGGCTAAATGGGTGATGGGTATCAAGGACGGCATTTGTGTTGAGCACTGTGTCCTACATGAAAGTAATTATTCACTAAATTCTACTCCTGAAACCAGTATTATACCACATATTAACTAACTAGAATTTAAATAGAAGTTGAGACCCCCCAGATTAGCAAAGTCAATCTTCTAACTCTCTCCATTGTATTTAAGAAATAACTATTTATGGAAATACCTTTAAGTTGGTTTCTGTGCTTTTTGATTTTACAAACTTAATTTACTTTGTGTGGCATTCATCTAGCAAAGGTACGTAAATATAAACCCCAAAGTTTGACCTATTATGTGTGTATAGTTGCATAACTGTTTGTGTCCTAAAAAACTAAGTTATATACCTGGGTTATTTTTTTAACTATACATAATCATGGAAACTAAACAGGAATTAATCAACACATTTCATAAAGGCCTGATATCTGGTAAACCTTGCCTCTGGCTGGCATGAGTCAACAACTATGGGTTAAAGACTATAAATTCTTATTGCCGTCTAAGTACCTTCTGATCGAAGTTTTTGTAAGTGGTTCAACTGCATTTTTCCAGCAATTCACTTGAACAACAAAAGTAATCTTTAAAGAATTGAATAGTAAAACATATTTTGCAATTAAAAAAACAAAACTATTTGTCAGGGGACGGTTTCTCTCAGTTGAAACAGTTAACATTGGCTTCTTTCTCCCTGCTCCAAAGCAGTCTTTTCTTTCATTGGCTTCTGAGAATGTGTTTAGTCTTGAACTGTGTAGAAATGATACATCAACGCTACCAGCAGTGCTGAGATGGCTAGGATCACCCAGTTGGTCCAGCTCCTGGAATTAGAAACAAGTAGTAATGAGAGTTTCTGAAATCTTGGTTATCCTTCATCTGTCATCTGAATGAGTGGCGTATGCTTGGACATTTCTTGAGCATCTGTAATGGGCCCGACATCCTCAAAATTTTTCGGTCACATCCTCTCCAGCGTGTTCCCTTAAGACTTCTTCCCCACCAGGGTGCTCCTGTGAAAGCTTGGTCAAATCGTACACCTTACGGTATAGTATCAGCCAAGTGCTTTTGCTATGATTGTGCTTCTGGATATTTTCCAGGGTGTAGTACTTGATAGTCTGGTCCAACTGCCCAGCCCTTTCAGAACGCAGTCAGCCTCAGGCAGTGCAGATACCACTCCCACCGGGTGCAGCGGAGTATGCATCTCAGCTAGTTGGACCCCAGACATTCCCAGCACTGTAGCGCCACACCCAGAGCCCCATTTTCTAGAGATTTTGCTGGTATTTTTAAAGGACAATTCAGAATAGCCGAATATTGACAAGTTTCATTTCAGAAGAATTTTTGAAGATCAAATATTAAGATATTAATTGAAAATTATTTTATATTGCTTTAACATATTCAAAGTTAATGATTAGTTCACTTAAGTATTAGTGATAGATAAAGCATTTATTTTTAGCATACACTTTGGATTTTGCATAACCCTTAATACAGAAACAAGCTACATCTTCTTTCTCTCTGTGACTGTAATGTAGAATTGCATTCCTGGAGTGTGTGATTTTATGGATATTTTCTAATTCAGTATTTCTTAAATGTCATTCTACCATAATACATTTTCACTAGTTCATAATACAGCAAAACAGGACTCTTTCATAGTCCTACTTCTTAAATCATACATTTAAGAAATAGCCTCTATTTTGAGATTGTATGATTTAAGAAACATGATTATATGATTAATGAAGTAGCCTCTATTTTGAGGTTATACTCGTACTGTTATGAATTTCCATAGTCCTGTTACTTAGAAATTGTGGTGATAATAGATGGTGGTTGGCATAGATTTATAATATATACTTATTTGACCAAATAAAACGTCTGTAACACTTAGTCAGACCTATAAATATTTAATTTTGGAATTTCACCAGTCCTTCAAACTTAGAGGATTAAGAACTACTAATTAAATTATTATGTAGTTCTTCAAAATCCTAAGCAAAGAAAAAAAATTCTAAAAAGCTCACCTAAAGGAAATCTGTGTTCATATAGTGATAAAAACTCAGTTTGAAAATAAATGTTCAATTCTGATTCTAGTAATTATAAATCCTCATTTTTATCTATATTCTAAGGTAGAGTTGGTCCTCGGTACTGATACAGTTTTTAATTAATTAATTTTTAGATTTTACTTATTTGAGAGAGAGAGAGAGTGAGAGAAACAGTGCATGAGAGAGAGGAGGGTCTGAAGGAGAAGCGGACTCCCTACTGAGTGGGGAGCCTGATGGGCTCCATCCCAGGATCCCAGGAACATAACCGAGCTGAAGGCAGATGCTTAAGCTAACCGACAGAGCCCCCAGGTGCCTCCTGATGTAGCTATTGGTCAGACTTCTGGATTTCATTTATGTGGATCAACTTTGTTTTGAAATTTAGGTGCAGTGAATTGAACTAATGCTATTTCTCAGTCCATGGCTTATCTTTCTCATTGGTCTCTTCAAAGCTTTCTCTCTTTCCTTCTTTCTCATTTTTCTCTCATACATAACTTTCATTTCCCCCTCTTTGAAAACTAAATATTTTTAATCTATGTATTTTAATTTTGAATATGTTCCCCCCAAAGCATATTGTTTTATATGAATATATTCTCAATATAAGTAGTATTGTCTTATATTTTTCATTTTCTTTCTTTTAAAATTGAGTCTTCCTTTTTGAGATTGTTCATGTTGTTAATTGTGCATCTAATGTAGCTTCTAACCACTGCATACAATTCTGTAGTCTGTGTCAAGAACTTAGAAGATTTCTTAAACTTAAAAACCGGGAATGATAACATTGCCTGAAATTAAATATTCTGTTCAATTAGGGACTCCTTGGACAAAAGTCACTGATTGGAAGTAGAAAGCTACTTGCAAAATCCAATAATAACTGGGTTTAATATTTAAAATATGCAAGTGACTCTTGCAAATCAACTAGAAAAATACACCTCAAGAAAAAGGTAAAAATAGATTGACACAAAACTTAAAGAAGAGCAAATTTAAAAAAGTAAGAGGCTTGTGACAAGATGGTCATAATAGTGAGTAACATAAGAAATGCCAATTAAAGAAACACTGAAGCTATGACTTTAAATCACTAGACTGGCAGACATTAGAAAGATGGATACTAGCAACTGAGACCTGAAGGTGTAAGAATTCTATTGCTCTCCTGGTGTTAGTGGAGAACAATGTAGCATGACTTATTTAGAAGAAGTGTGAGTGTAAACTCACCATTCTACTTCTGAGTATATATCTAAGGAGAATTGAAGGGATATTCTCTGTGGAAATGTTTGTGGAGGTGAGCCGGAAGCACCCTGGATGTCTATTATCTGGGCAGGGACAGATAAACCTGGATGTCATCACTGGGACAGTGGGTACGTAAAATGTGGAGCGTATGGGTGTTCAAATGTCAGCCATCATGAAAGAGTTCTCTGATATTTAAAATAGTTTGCATTTTTCTGATTTTAAATTTGAAGTCCTTTAAAGTGCTCATAGGTCACATAAGAAAATAAAAGTGCTATATGTGGGATTTAAACAAACCGAAAAGTACAAAAACCAAGTTCATAGATACAGAGAAGAGATTGGTGGCTGCCAGAGTCTGAGGGTGGCGGGGGGGGGGGGGGGGGTGGTGGTGTGGTGGGGGTTGGCGGTGGTGAAATACGTAAAAGAGATCAAAAAGAACGAAATGCCCACGTCCTCATATCAGGGAGATCATATGATAGTTGTCTGTCTCCAATTAAGTCATGAGGATATAATGTACAACATGGTGACTAAAATTAATAATACTGTATTGTATATTTGAAAGTTGCCAATAGAGTAGATCTTAGAAATCCTTATACATATCCCCCATTTTTTTGTAACTACGTATGGTGGTGTATGTTAACTAGGCTTATTGTGGCAGATATCAAATAATTATGATGTATACCTGAAAGTAATAGAATGTTATATGTCAGTTATACTTTAATTAAAAAAAAGAAAGAAAATGAAAATGCACTTTACCAAGTTTTTAATGTCTGAAGGCTACAGAGTAAGGGCGTGGTTAGGGACTCCTGTGATCTGCCCCTTATCTTCAAAAACTTTCTAAATTAAAAAAAAATACATGGAACAGTACTTAATAAAGTGTAATAGTATTAAAGGGATTACAACTTAAAAATGCAGTCTCCTGCTGTATTTCTTTTAGTCCTCAAAACAGTCTTCCCTGTTAGTATCACTTTCAGCTCTTGGCTATTTTTAAATATTTACCTCCATATTTTAAAATTATGTAATCATACTATCCTCAATTTATGATTTTGAGATATTTATTTAAACTTGAATATGCTATTTCGGTTTTTCTTTTTCAGGCAGTTGTGCTATATTGGAACCCCATATTCCCTATATTTCATTCTTCTTCCCCCTCCGCCACCCTGCTCCCCTGCTCTGCTATCCACTGTGGTGCCTGGTGTCTCTGAATCTCTTGTTCAACAGGTACAGAGAAGGCTGGTTTCTCAGGATGGTCGGTGGTGGTGGTTACAATGATTCACTTAGAGATAAGGAGCTAATGGTAGGGGCCTCAATATTTAGTTGTTCCTTTTTAGACTTTCCACCAAACTTCTTGTTTCCACCCCAACTTGTTTAACTTTATCACCTCTGAGTTTGAAATATGAACATCATCATGGATCTGTGGAACAAATTTCTTCCAATTATTATCTTTGGAAATCTCTGAGGTAAAACAGTGACCATTTTGCTAAATGCATTACAGGTCTGTCTATTTTCTTCTTACATTGTATTTTGGGTATGAAGAGATCTCCTTGTTTTATTAAACATTGTACTTCTAATTTTTTCTACTTGTAAGTTTTGGGAGATTACCTATCAAATGATAGAACAGTTTATGTAGAAATTCTACATAGGATTTTCCAAGCATGAGTCTATAACACTATAGAAACTTTCTGGTCATAATCTTCTAGGACTAGGTTTCCTTACAGAACACTTTGTATAAATGTTCTCATAGGGCATTATTATTTCACACATACTTCCTTAGTTGCTCTTCACAACATCTCTGCTTATTAAATTCTATTACTTTCCCAGTTTGACAGATGAAGAAATAGAGACTTAGAAGTTTAATCATCTGCCCAAGATCATGAGACTTCTAAGGGGCAGCATTAGCATTGGAACTTCTAGCTCCATAGCCCAGCCTTAGCCTCCTGTGCCAGCAAGAGCAAAGATGACTGTGACTTCTTGCAAAACCGGGGCTTGTGGGTAGATTCAGTGAGCTACAAGGTGTATATTATGTAGCTCTCAAAAAAAAAATAGCTTCCTTTGCTTTCATCTTTATTTTACCATTTAACATGGTATTTTTAAAAAATATGTGTATCTTATTTCCTGAAATAGATAAATTGTTTAATGGGAAGTTATTCACCCATTTTGTAGTCACTCTAAAGCCAAACCCATTGCTTTTTAGCTGAATATAGAAGTTAGAGCTCAGTAATTACTTTTATAATAAGTATTTAGAGATTGTCTTTTGGTATTTAAGATGTTTCTATTAATATAGGTTATTACCCAGGTATTTTTAATATGCTTAAAATATCAGTTTTGAAAAATGTTTTTACAGAGCGTGTATTTATTGGTTATTATTAGAGAGGGATAAAACAGATTTGAGTATCATTGTGAAAATTCTGAAATAAAATTAAATTTTACAAGACTCTCTGTAATTATAAAATGTAAATTAAAATAATACTTTTTAATAATTTGAAGTAAAGAAATAATAAGGTACACTTGACTGGCCTCTTAAATTTTGGGGGCAGGGTCATCATTGTCTCACAAAGGCACTTGATTATGGCTTAGTATTATAACAGACTTCTAGGTCCAGATTACATGCTGAGTCTCTAACTTAATTTCCATGGAGATTAAAAGTCCAGAGTGGGGAATACAGTCAATAATATTGTAATAACATTACAGTAATGTATAGAATTGTTGAATCAATGTGCTGTATGCCTAAAGCTAAAGAAACATTGTATGTTAATTATATTTCAATAAAAAATTCAATCCAGCACAACATTCTTGGCCCTTCAAAATATGGTTCAGTATGCCTTTTAAATTATATTTTTACATTTTTCCCTACTTGCTATTGTTATCTTGGTTCATTAAACCCAAACGTGTGCATCTTTCCAGGTCTTTCTCAAATTTTATCTTCTCAGTGAGGACTTTCTTAATCCTTTTACCTATTTTCTTGAATTCTTACAGTCCAGGCTGAATTGGCATAGCCATTTTTTGTACCAATATTCCAATATTATTGTTATATATTTTAGCAGTATAATTCTGATACATATTCTATTTCTTCCTCCCATCTCTCAATTTCCACCTACTCTCCTACGCCATACTTCCAGACTCTTGAAGCAGGAGCCAAATAATAAATGAATCCTATTGGTCTTTGTGTAATAATAGTGATAGTAGGAGCGCCTGGGTGGCTCAGTGGGTTAAAGCCTCTGCCTTCGGCTCAGGTCATGATCCCAGGGTCCTGGGATCAAGCCCAACATCGGGCTCTCTGCTCTGCAGGGAGCCTGCTTCCTCTTCTCTCTCTGCCTGCCTCTCTGCCTAGTTGTGATTTCTCTCTGTCAAATAAATAAAATATTAAAAAAAATAGTGATAGTAACTTTTATAATAATAACAAGAACAATAATAACAATGATACCTGAAATTGTTGAGTGTTTACTAGAGGTAGATGCTATAGTTTTGTTGCATAGCTCTTTTGTCTACACAACTTAGAGTGACATAGGTATTATTTTTACCACATTTTCTAGATGGGGAAATCCAGACTTGGAGAAGCAACTTGCTCCAAGACCACACAGCTAGTGAGTGTTGGGGTCAGGATTTCACTCCAGGCATTAGGATTCCAGAGCACGTGTTTTGAATCACTACACCGTAATCTCTACAGCTTTATTGCCAATAGTAGAAACTCAGTAATTTTTTTAAGTTGAATTTATATTTCCAAAGAAGTATACATTTACATGTCAAAATATGATGCAACATGGTTAGTCTATTTTACACATGTGCTTTCTTCAGAAACATGCATTGTAAAGGGTATTCACAGTATATTACTTTTTATGGAATATTACTTTTATAAGAATGGATATAAAAACTCTGTATAGAAGATTAGACAATACGGCTTGAAAAACATTGAAATCATTTGACTATCATATCACTTGAAGAAATGACTTTTCAAATCTAAGTTAATAACTTTTCCCATGAAAAAGCATTGGTCTTAGAAATTATCAATGATGCATATTGTTATTGTTTATTACTGACCATTTTTTGACTTATCTTTTGCTGAACAATACAAGCTTATTTTCTGGCCTATTTACTCCAGGCCAGGGAGGGCAAATAGATTTTATCTCAAGGATCACCTGTGTTTGTTTAATTAATAGTAGCTACTTAGAATACTGAGTTAAGAAAGAATCTGAATCTTTGCCCAGGGGCTCAGGTAAGAGTGTACTATGATCAGTTAGAAATACCTAATATGAACGTAGGACTGGTACAAACACCACCGAGCCTGCCACACACTTGCCATTCCTGCTGTAGGCCATTGTCTTTTAGTGCCTTTGAGATATATGCTGGAGTGTAAATGAATTTTGGTATTAAGTAAAACATAACTGATAAGGAAATGCTTGGAATACAGACAGTGATTTGTTCTGAGCTAGGTATTTTTGAATAGGTCACACTTTATATTAATTTATAATGTATGTAAGGTATAGATTTTTAGCATTATCCCTGCTAATGTCTCTGTCATCATGATATTATGACCTGTATATTCTTATTATGTATCTTGGCACTGTTTTCTTATCTTTTTATTAGGCACTGTTACTGGAGAGCTTTCAGCCACTCTGGGTGATGCCAAAGATACATTTCACTGTATCTGTGATCTGCTATATTACAGCAGTAATTATGCTTCTGGCTGGACCTTTGCCTGGTAAAATGGAAAACATATAAAATATGTGGTAAGTTTATTAAATTATTATCCAGCTTTTCTCCCCCTCGGATTTTTTCTTTTGTATTTAGAGAATAAGGTAGGCAGTAAAGGTATTGGGTTATAGTGATGACAGTCAATGTTTGTAAATAATCTTACCTGCTGTTTCCTGGGTCCCTTTAAGTCATAATACTACAGCTTGGTTAGTCTTTCCTACTCTCCATCTAATAGTAGTTACACTTAAAGTCACTTCTACTTACAGACTTTGCTTTTTGTTAAGGATGTCCATGTTTTGAGTTTTTTGTTTTTGTTTTATTTAAATTACATGAGAATTTCAACCTGAATGTGAAGATAAATGATTACCTCTAGTTTTTAGAGTATCATGTGCATTGTTTATGCTTATTAAAGATCAAATCCTATCAATTCACAGACCTGTACCCTGGGGGCTAATAATATATGTTAATAATAAATAAAAAATTTAAAAAATGATATAGCTAATTTGGGTTTTGTGGGAAATATACCTAAATTTTGCCACAAGTATCTCATGACATGTTTCTCTGCCTGGAAGTTTTCATTCACATTAACACACATCTTTACCTATTTGAATCCCAGTGACAGAGATTTCCATATGCAGTTCTAATAAGTGATAAAAGCCTTTAGAAATATTTGCCATCTTAATGTCTACATGGCTTTAAGAAGCTGAAACACTATTCCTCATGATATGGGTTTGTTTTTTGTCTAGAGTAATAAAAATTTCAATTAACATTCTCTCACAGATAACTTTTATCTTCATCCTACATTTGACTTTAATTATGTATAAAATTATATATGTGAAATTAACTTTGTAATAAAAATGTTATTCTCATTGTGTTCAGGGTTCTTAGCTATAGGCACTTGGACTCACTCTAGCTAGTTTAAACAGAAAAGGATTTATTCAGGTTGTTAGAGACCTTATGGGATCACTGAGGGAGCTGAAGGAATAGACTTGAGATAAGTAAACTGCTAAGGGAACCTGCTGGGATATTCTACAGGCCAAATGCCCCAGGTTTTTTGAAAGATAAATTAAGGGCAGAAAGGGTGAAGGATGAGCCTATAGATTAAAAAAATACTTAAAAGAGACAGCAAACTTTTAAAAGGGGGCTAAGATTAAACTATGGTGTCTAGGGATACCTACTGTTAAAAGATAAATTGAGGCATATTAAAAATTTTAAGAGTTTATTTGATCAAAAATCCATTCCAATTGGACAGTGCCTAACTGGGAGTGGTTAGGAGAAATCCGTCAATAGGTGCTGGGATGAGCACCTTTTATAGGGAAAAGGTGGAAGCAAAGTAAGAAAATTATTGAATGGCTATAGCTTAAAGTATAGTTGTTTGCTTGTGACTGGCTGTCTTTAGGTTTCAATTTCATAACTGTGAGGCATTTGCAGGCTTACGCGTTTTGGTTTGCTTACATTCATAGATCTTAGCATTAGAATCATTTTGATCTGATGGTCTCCTTGTTTAATTAATTAATACTTAGATGATAAAAATGCAATGAAATAGAAGGAAGTAATTGTTATAAATGTCAGGATAATGATTATATTTAGGGGAAAGAGGGACTTGTTGTGGTGATGGGTCACATGAAGGGGCTTCTGAGTGCCTTGCAAAATTCTATTTTATGATCTGGGTGGTAGTTATAAGTGAGTTTATCTTAAATGTTATTCAGTTTTTCTCTTTTCTCATATCTGTGTGTAATTTGAAAACAAAAAAATGTGAATAGAATTAGAGGGTATTTGCTAAGTGAAATAAATCAGTCAGAGGAAGACAATTATCATATGATCTGTGTGGGTTTTAAGAAACAAAACAGAGGATCATAGGGGAAGAGAGGAAAAATAAAACAAGATGAAATCAGAGAGGGAGACAAACCATAAAAAAACTCTTAATCTTAGAAAACAAACTGAGGCTTGGTGGAGGGATGAGGTAACTGGGTGATGGACATGAAGGAGGGTACATGATGTAATGAGCACTGGGTATTATATAAGACTGATCAATCACTGACCTGTACTACTAAAACTAATAAGATAGCATATGTTAATTAATTGAATTTAAAAAGAAAAGTAAAAAAAAATAGATTTCAAAATAAAAAAAAAGCATGTCAACATGTCAGTAGTATCAACTTCTTACTGGAGAAGATTACTTATTTAAACATGCTATGTTTGCATATATTGTGTTTTTATTGGAAAAGTTATACTGAAGAACTTTCAAATTTGAATTGTACCTAAAAACTATTTTAACATTAATGTACACACCAGTGTATTCAAATATAATGTACAAATCTGTTCAGACAAAAAGCAAATACATATATTCTTCTAATCAAGTTTGAATCATTGAATACCCAAGTATTGAAAGTTAAAATACGTAATGAGTATGAATGACTATCAAGATTATTAATTTTCAAGAGTGGACTAGTGGCCTGAATTCAGACACTGATTTCTTTGTACCTTTTTAGGAATGGCTATATAACTCACATTAATTGATTTAGATGTAAAATTAGACATTATAGTGAAACCATTTTTTCAGTCTGTCCCAAAGTTCTTTCCTTCCTTCTCTTGTAACATGGTAACCACAGGTTTTCCTTTAGGGGACTGACCCTTCTCCATTCCCATTCTGGTGAGTTTGTGATGACAGTACACTGCCTCTTGCTCGAGGATCAACCCAGGAACAGGTAGTGGCCAAGATGGACCAGAGGCCTTCTCTTGGAATTTTGTATTTTGCCTTTCAAAGGGCAGAGATCTCTTCTTGCTTGTGGTCATTTGATGAGTTGGTATGTACCTAGAAAAGAGAGTTTACTAACACTTTCACAGAAATGGTTCTGAGCCCAGAGAGAGAGGGTAGCTAGAGGGTCTGATAGTGTTATTTGAGGTCCCATTTCATATGAATCCAGATCCACTCTTACAGTTCCCAGTTACATGGACATTGCATTTGTACTTGTACTAGTTTAAAGTAAGCTTCTACCATTTGTGAATTAAAGAGTTTCAGCTACTTTAGGGAGCATGATAAAATATCTTTTTAAAAATTCCTTAATATTAGTTGAAAATGGACACAATTATCACCTTTACACACAAAAATAGGACAGAGAAAAATTATATCAATCAAGCATCTGAGTTCTAAACTACCAGCTAACCTGATTTTTGCAGGGGGGGTTCAGTCTTTTGGATTCGAGTAAACATTTAATAAAGAAATTTTTAAAATTTAGTCAGTGAACCTGGTGATTGTCAATTAAGCTATCCTGAAATATCTCCTTCTCTTTAGCACTTCTTACACATTCACATATATATATATATAATTTATATATATAAAATCATATACATATCTGCTTATCTATCTATCTCACATCACCTACCATGTGTAGAGATTTGCTAATGACAGAAAGAAAGGAGGTTTTACCTTGAAGTTAATAATATATTTTCAACTTTTAGATTTGGAAATTAAGCATGTTTAATTTTCAAAAAGGAAAAAAAAAGTTACTGCATCTGAGGGGTCCATCCACATATAGACCTGATTTTAATGATGAGATTCTGGACTTTGAGCATTGACCATTGACCATAGTTGAGCATCTTTTCATATGCCTATTTGCCATCTGTATATTTTCTCTAGTTAGATCTTCTGCCTAATTTTTTAATTGGGTTGTTCGTTTACTTATTGTTGAGTTTTATGTCTTTTGCTCAGCCTTAAAGCTTTCTTAACAAGGAGCCTGAATGTAGGAAGGGTAAAAAGAGAAGTAAATCAACAGGAAGTTGAGGATCTAACAAATATTTTTTTGAGTGGTTGGTTTTGTTTTCTTGTATGTATCTTAAGAATCAAACATAGGAGTAAGTACCCTGGAGCAGAATAGAAGATATTAGAAAACAAGGGGTAGGGCCTGTTCTAGATCCTGCTTCTAAATCATAGTTTATTTTTGGCACCTTTCATGTGCCCTAAAACTGGGACAGAGAGGTTGGGAGTCAGTGTTGGAAAAGCACCCTCTCTTTCTGAGGTTATGAGAGAAGTGAATGGTAAAGCAAAGTAATCAAATAGAGAACCTGATACTGAAGGTATAACCAAGCCAACATCAGTTTGCTCCTTGGTGAGTCAGATACACTGGGTAGAGTTGTCCCACAAAGTCAACTATATTTCCAGCAAATAAGGTCATCACTGGGAATAGCTTCCAACACAGTGACTCCCTGGGGGGGATGAATTGGTACCTTTTGTGTAGGGTAAAGATAAATTTTTAGATAGGGAAGCCTTGGCATGGTACGTAGAGGCAGGCATAAGGTCACACATGTACCTTAAGGAAACAGGCCTAGATGTACAATGTATGCTATGTAAATGAGGATAAGGCTCCTCCTTGGGCACGGTTTAGTATAAGAATGTGGTAAAGGTAATTGTTGATCATTCCAGAGGTGACGCCATCGTCCATCAGCACAGGCATGAGTGGGAGGTTTAGCTCAAATGGTCTGGGTGGTCTGTGCCAGAAGGAGGTCTTGTCAGGGCAGTCACTTTCTCCTGAGGGGTGGTTTCAGGTGTCACTTGTCTGAATTAAGAAGTAAACCAGAAAATAAGAGCTTACGGAAAAATATAAGACAAAGATTAGTGAGTACAAGCAGGTGGACAGTAAAGGTCAGGTCTTGGGGTCTAGCTGGTGACAAAGGTAGCAGAGGAGGAAATGCTTCCTGGAGGACAGAGATAACCACAACAATCCGAGGTTGCTGATGACAGGAAATTAATTCAGAACTTGGGTTAAAACATCTGTTTTTAATCCCTGCTGCTTCCACCAGTGTCAGGGTCAGCAACCACTTCAACTTCCCAACCCCTAGAACAGCAGAGCTTCTGAGAACTTTTCCAAGTCATAGGATTTCTTGCCTTAATCAAGCCAATCAGGTGAAGTTGCAGCAAACATTATTTCTGAACCTGTTCTAACAGTTTACTTATTCTTTTTTTTTTTTTTTTTTTTTTTTTTAAATCCTGTCAAAAGCAAAGGTCTGTTTTTTCTCTCTGGAGAACCTAGAAAATGCTCTTCACCTTTTTGGATCTGTGACCTATACTGAAATGTTATGCTGAGCCAAAACCATTAAGGTTTAGGTAATTTTTTAAATGTTTTTAAGTAATGGTCAAGATAAAAGGTGCCAATATAAAATATTTTTAAGAAAAATATTCTTGGATAAGAAATACAGTGTAATATTTATAAAGAATATAGTCTATCCAAATTTTATTTTTTAGGGTGTTTTCATCATACAAAGCATATGTGAATTATAGGTAACCAATCCTATGATATATGCTACATGCAATAAGGAATACGGTATATCCAAATTTTATTTTGGGGGATAAATATGTCAGAATATATGTATTCATAACATGTCTTATATTCTGCTCTATTTTGTCTCTTAACTCTAAAATAGGCTATATTCCTTATTATATATAGGCCTGTAGCATAATAAATATTACCTACACTGCAAATGTGCTTTGTATGAAGAAAAAATGCCCATAGGAATAGTATTTTTATTGTCCTGGGCAAAAATAACACTTAATAAAGTTGTTTTTTTCCTGAATTTTGGTCTTATTTCTTAGCTTAGTTTTCTGACTTTTAACTTTTCATGTTATGTTTTTCATCTTACTATTTTTTAAAGATTTTATTTATTTATTTGACAGAAAGAGAGATCACAAGTAGGCAGAAAAGCAGGCAGAGAGAGGGGGAAGCAAGCAGAGAGAGGGGGAAGCAGGCTTCCTGCTAAGCAGAGAGCCAAATGTGGAGCTTGATCCCAGGACCCTGAGATCATGACCTGAGCCAAAGGCAGAGGCTTAACCCACTGAGCCACCCAGGCACCCCCAGTTTTTCATCTTAAAAAATGAGGTTATCTTCCTGTCTTCCATATACCATATACAATAATCTTGAATATAAAAAAAGTATTATAGGCTGCTTTCATCTTTCTCTGAGGAAAAAAGATGACATTTTAAATGAAAGTCTGTATAGGGCCATGATTTGAGTCATAGACTTTCTGGTCCACAATAGAGTAAGGTGGCATTTTTACATAAATTCTCCCAGATATTTTACAGCAGGGGATTCTGAGATGATCTTCACCTTGTTAGAGAATTCTAATGAAATTAATTTATTGGGAATATTTATAAAATTTTATTTTTTCTAAGTAATTTTTGTTGAGTAGTATAAAATTCCTTATGTTTCAGGTCTCAAAAATATTTTAGATAGAAAATATGAGGTGTACCATGTTGACATAAAAAAAAAGGGCATTTCTAGTTTCCATTGTGTCAAGTGGGTGACCTTTTGAATCTGAACTAAAACAAATTGGCAATGACAGCTTCAGATTTTCACTGATCTCTCTTGAAAAACATTATTGCAAATTGTATCAGCAGAAGTGCTTTTAAAAAAATAATGAATTATTCATGAAAAATCATTTCATCTCATAGTGCACCTGCTGAGAAGGTTTTGCATTGCCTATTAAAGTGTATGCAAAAGCTGTGCAATTAAACCTTCAGTATCAGATTTATTTTGCTTTGCTAATACCCTGTAATGCATCATAGGAAGGGCAAGACAAACATGTATTTGAATTCATAGATCATTAAAAAAATAATTAGTGTTTGAAAAGGTCACAGAAAAGATCAAAGAAAGACTTGTGGTGGCATTTAACCAGAGTTTGAAATGGTGAGGGACATACCTTTTTCTTTTGATACGTACTCTTGTCTGTTGCATTTGTACTCTTAATAGTATTTAGATTTAGTTCAGACCGCTGCACCCAAATTTTGCAGCACTTACACTGATGACGACATACAGAAGCTATCACAGAAGACAGGAAGACTATCTCATTAGTTGATCAAAAAGGCAGAAGAAAAATCTCTTGACCAGGAGTTTAAAAACTCAACAATAACATGGAGGACATTAGGAGAAGGAAAGGAAAAGTGAATTGGGGGAAATCAGAGGGGGATATGAAGCATGAGAGACTGTGGATTCTGAGAAATAAACTGAGGGTTTTGGAGGGGAGGGGGGTGGGGAGATAGGTGAGCCTGGTGGTGGGAATTAAGGAGGGAACGTTTTGCATGGAGCACCGGGTGTGGTGCATGAACAATGAATCTTGGAACACTGAAAAAACGAAATAAAATTAAAAAAATAAAAAATAAAATGATTGAAATCCTCCCACTTAAAAAAATAAAAAAGTAAAAACTCAACAATTTTGTACAGAAGACTTAGGCATCCTCAAAAGACCTTTTAGCTTAAAAATCAAAGCAGTTAAAATGTAGGTGAAGTTTTACTACAAAACATATTCCCACAAAAAATTTCTAATCCATAAATATACTTCCATTTTGCAGTATGTAATACATAGACTCAAAAATTGCATATTTCTTGGGGTGCCTGGGTGGCTCAGTGGGTTAAAGCCTCTGCCTTCGGCTCAGGTCATGATCCCAGGGTCCTGGCATTGAGCCCCACCATATCGCATCTGGCTCTCTGTGCAGCAGGGAGCCTGCTTCCTCCTCTCTCTCTGCCTGCCTCTCTGCCTACTTGTGATCTCTGTCTGTCAAATAAATAAATAAAATCTTAAAAAAATTGCATATTTCTTTTATCAGGCTTGTGTAACAAAATCAGTTCTCTGGTCCCCGTCTCTATAATTATATTTAAAAATATGGCTTCTGTTGTATTTGCATTATAGATGTTCATTCACTTATTCATTCTTTCATTTATTCAGTTTTTCATTTATTATTTCATTTACTCATTCTTCTTTTATTCAACAAGTATTTATTGTGTACAAGTTATGTTTTAATTATTGTGCTAGGCTTCAGTGGTGCAGAGATGAAAGTGGGTTCTTACCTTTAAGAAGTTCAATAGACATGTATATTTACAGTTATACTGCAGTTGGGTAAATGCTATGATTGATTTATGCCCCAAATGTTTTGAGAACTTAAAAATGAGACATCTAACACCTCCAGGTGTTGGAGGAAAGTCAGTAAAACTCCCCAGAGAAGACTGCACTTGAGGATATCTTGAAAGGTGAGACTAAGTTAGCTACATGGTAAGGAGGAGGAGGGTATTCTAAGGAGATAAAATATGCAAAAAGGCAAGACACAGCATTTCACCTACAAGAAACTGCTTACAGGGTGCCAGGGGGTTATGGTGGGAAATATGGTTGGGGGCCAGATCATGTAGTATCTGGTACTATTGGACTTTGACCCAGGGCAGCAGTCGGCCATTGGAGGACTTAAAACTGACAGATAATGATTGGAACTACCGTCTTAAAAGTTTTTTCTAGTGCAAGTACATGGTAGATTTAAGGAGAGACTAAAGATTGGAAAATTATCAAAGTAATCAGAGTTGGACATGGTAACTTCTCCAGTTATATCAAGCAGGAAGGATAATGAGGAGGGAGCATATCTGAAACCTATTTAAAAGTAATTAACAGGGCATGATAACAAATTGGATTTGTAGGACAGAGGATGCTGGAATGACAGGTATTTGGCAAGTTAGGTGGTAATTTCCTTCAAGATGCGATCTATAGAATGAGGCAATTCAGGCAATAGCTGAACCACACCAAATTTTGGTCAACAGTTGTACCATAAAATAACAGCTAATTATATCAGCAAATTACAAAAGTGCAAAGAAAATTATATTTTGAGGAGATTTGGATTTTATTTCTATTTCTTGAAGAAGCTTAATGCATAAACTTGTGGGTCACTTAAATGCTCGGAGCCTCAATTTACCTTCAGATGCAAAAAAATGGGAGGTTTGGCTACATGGTCCATAGGGTCTATAGAAGTATTTCAACACTAGAATTTTGATTATGGAAAATTTCCGTATCAACAGTCTCAATTAAATACACCTTTGCTCCTGAATAACCATCCAGAAAACAACGGCCCATGATAAACTTTAGGAGCCAAGAGGAGAGGGCTAGGTAGTATGTGTCTTTCTGTATGGTAGTCTTTTCTTATAATTTACCAATGTATTCTAGAAAAGGCTGATGTTTTCATCTTTATCCCAGAAAGAAACTGAGGGTTTTGGAGGGGTTAGGGGGTTGGGTGAGCCTGGTGGTGGGTATTATAGAGGGCACGTATTGCATGGAGCACTGGTGTTGTGCATAAACAATGAATTTTGGAACACTGAAAAAAATAAAATTAAATTAAATTTTAAAAAAGAATGCAATGTTACAATAGTATTTCGTTTTACCAAATTTTAATTAAACTGTAAATTTAGAAATTTAGAAATAATAACGAGGTATTTCTTTGCTACAACATTAAAAGAAAAATTAAGATATCTTTAACTACATACTTGTATTAAACTTTTAGAGAAAACAGCTCGAGTATAAGAAATATAAAGCCCTAATATTTAAATGTGAGTACCTATTATTATTCTTCAATTATCACTTCTCATTCATTAGGCCTTAGATATTCCTTTTTCTGGGCAAAATTTCTGACCACTCTCTCTCTTCCTCCCTTTTCTGACATCCAGGTCCACTGTCTCAATGTGCCCTATATTCTGTTGTAACACATTACCCAGTTGCTTTAACCTCTCTTGGCCATTGCCCTTATTAGAATATGAGCTCCCGTGAAGGCAACAACTTTATCTCCTTTATTTCTATTTTATTTTTATTTTTTTTAATTTCTATTTTATTTATTTCTATTTATCTAATACTCTATCTGGCATATAGTGAATGCTCACTAAATATTGGCCAAGTGAGTGAATGAGTAAGTGAATGTGTGGATCTTCCTGGATCTTCCTAGGAAAATGTGCTGCTCTCATTTCACCTCCTCTGTTAAAGAAAGATTCTTCAACAACCCTGAGAAGGCAACCCGGATGATAATTAAACAGCAGTACAATCTTTATATTGACCACATTTAGTTCTTCCTGTCCCCCAGTTTCGGATGACTAGAAATTTAATTATGTCACTAACTTTCTCAATCAAGAGATGGAATCAAATCAATGTTGTTAAAGTTACATTTCTATAAACCAGGTGATATTACTGATCTGCTACATGATTGAACCCACGATGGCAAGTTTTTCTTTTACTTCTGAGTTTTGTAATAAATGGATTTTATGAAATATACACACACTATCAAATTATCTTAGATTGATATTCTCTTCTAGTTCTTTGTGACCAGTCTTCAATGTTGTAATTAATATCAAGATATGAATACACAAGACACATCAAAGTAAAAACAATTGAGTTATTAATTAGATTTAATAATGACCTATCTCTTGCCTTCTTTTTATTATATTGTCATTCTGCTAGTCCAGGTACTTATTAACTTTCATTTCAATTCTTACAGTAGGTTCATCACTGATTGTACTGCTTTCTGTCTTATCTGTACAAAATCTGTTCTTCCTACTGACTGCTAGAGTGATCTTTGCATAGAGAAGACCCAGGATGTAGTATCTCTGCTCAGATTCCTCTTCCAGATACTTAAAAAATAAAGTCCTCAGCTTGGTATACAAAGAAAGCCAGGTCTGGACTAGGATTCAAACCCAACTTATCTTTACAGCCTCTTCTCCTGTTATGTATCATAATATCAGTTAAGTTTGAATCTCTGAATTACTTAAGCATAGGCAACGCTTCACTCATGGTTTTCTTTTTATTTTAGCTTGGCATTTTTTTCCCTGCCACTCTGTCAAAATTCAAATCTCAGTTCAATGCCACATTACCTGAAAAAAATTCTTTGACTGACTAGCTGATTCCTTTATTAAGCGTCTCTTATTCCTTCAGTAAAATGTATCTTTTCCTTCAGTAAAATGTATCTTTTCCTTGTTGATGTTTTCATGGTGTTTGAATATCCATGATAGACTAATCATTCTGTTACGTTACAAATAACTAAATTTTAAGTCCTCTAATAATGTTTGAGCTTCCTGAGAGGTGACCTCTGCCTTGGTGACTTTTGGATGCACAATGGCAATAAGAAATAACATGAAAACACAGATCCTGGGGTGGAGGCAGGGTCTTTTGGGCTACCTTTCATGATGTAAGATTTCAAGTTCAGAAAATCAGAAAATAATGTTGGTTCTCCATGGGCCTGGTTGAATCAGTCAATTCATATTACCTGAACTCATCGGAGAAGGTTTTATAAGTTGCAGGGCTAACATTAATTTGTTATGGAGTTATATTTATATCTTATAACTAGGACATGACCTTCTAGATGTGAAGGAAATTGGAAAACGAACTTAGTAATCGGAAGGATGCTCTGAAAAATAGGAGCAAAAGGTTTGTGATGATTTAGGGAGATGTTTCATCCACCCTAGGGGAGAGCTTGAAAGAAGTGATTTATGGTATCGAATATAGCTATTTAGTAGCTGAACAGTTTTTCTGGGGAAAGCAAGTATGTATCTCTTAGATATATGGACCATGGTAGACATAAACTTTTTTCCTAGATTCTGCAGCTTTTTTATTTTAACAAGACAACAATCATCTCAGACACATTATAGTAATATTAGTAACTGCTTAATTCCCTCTTTGCATTGATCAGTTGGCTTAAGTTGAAGTTGAAAGACATATTTGTTAAGTTGACAGATTCCTAGAGACAGCTTGGGTTACTCCCTCAAGGCCTGGGGTCACTCTGGTCTCATTTGTAAATATGTTTACAGGAAATCTTGCCACATTTGGAGATGAGTATATTTATCTCTTTCATATTGGGTCTTCTTTTGCATCTCAGAAGGTGATCCCTTCTTGATTGTACCTTCTGTGAAGTTTTAGACCATGGTTCCCTTTCCATACCACCATGGCCAATGATCTATGAGTTGTGTCTTACACACCATGGATAATTAGGAGTCTGATCAATGAAGTACTACTAGTTGGTTTATATTCTGAAGCAATGAAGTAATTACATATAGATAAAAAATTAGTATAAAACAAAAAACGTACTCTTATTTAAATTAACTATATTTGCTTTTTCTTAAAAGAGAAGGAATTCTGGGGTAGATCCAGGAATAGCTTCCAGTGCATTCCTTTCTGCCATATATGTCACAAAGTTATTTTGCAATTTAGTAGAACGCTCCTGACTGTTGGAAAGGTTTCTTTAACCTTCCCTTACTAACTCAGCATGAATTTGTTTACCCTTACTTGTAACAACCTCATTGCGTGTACTTACCTTATTATCTTGAGCTTTTTGAGACCTTTAACAAAAGGACTTTGAATTTGAGATAGAAGATAGCTTTTCTCTTTTGTGACTCTAAAACGTTGTAAATATTGCTGATTGCTAGAATTAGTTAATAAATAATAAATTGGACTTCATTTTTACTTATAGGTTGATCAGGAATATCAGCAGTAACTCATAAAATAAAATGGAGAAAAGCCCTTGAGGCATTTAATAATGTATCTATATTGTAGGACACAGCCAAATGAAATAAAAACAAGTAAACAAAGAAAAAAACCCTTACATTCCCATTAGCTAAAACATCAAGTCATGGTCACAGATAGTGAAACAAAACCATCCTTTTTATGGTTTTATGGTTTTATGGTTTTTATGCCTAGTTTGGCATATGTCAGAGCCATGTGTTGACTTTTCTGGAATGGGTAACATTTTGAGGCTTAGGCTCCTGATAGAAAATGCCCTTCTTTCCCCCTTAACCACAGGATGAAGTTCTGAAGACCCCAGAATTGCCATGACAGGGCATAGAGCAACAGATGGTCCCTTAGGCAGACTAATCCCATGTTATTTAATGCCAAATGCAAAGCTGTCAGCTGTTTCAGGGAAAACATAGAGCTCAAAACTGAAGAATTGATGAGTAAACATGAAACTGATTTTGAAATATTTAGTTGGAAATATATTTTATTTTTTCCACCTAAGCATATATTGTTACTGATTTGAAATCCTAAACCACTGTTTGGATTTAAAAATAAGTTCTCTGGAAATTGCTGGGAAGGAAACTCCCAGGAGACTTTTCACTAAGAGTTTTTAAATGATCCTCCCCAAAAAGAATTATAACATTAGCTTCAGTTATTGTTTGAGTGTTCATGTGTTTGAGCAATGGGTCAAAAGAAGTAACCTTTTCAGAAATTTAATAAATGCATTTGAAGCCTATGGCATTTTCATAGAATTTGATATACAGTGGATTCGTCTTGGACCTCTGTGAGCAAGTTTAATTGCTTGTTAAGAGGAGAATCTCATTATACTCACAATATTATGGTGAGATTCTGCTATGAAATACTTTTGCTTTTTACAAATACGCATTCTGCTTTTCATTAAAATTTCTTTTTTAATACAAAAATATTCATAAATTTAAAATAGGAGGAATATATGTGCCTTATGGAAAACACAAATGGTATAAATATTTATAATGTAGGAAATAAACTTCCTCCTGTCCTACTCCCCAGAAATCATTACCATTGCCAATTAAATGAATTGCCATTCACCTTCCTCTCCTAAATATGTAATATATGTGTCCTTACACTCACATAACTTTTTAAACTAAAACATGGTGGTATTGGAAATATGGTTTTGAAATTTGGCATATCAAAATTTTAAATCAATTAAACTGAAAGCTAGATTTCAATCTATGGCCAAAACAAACAAACAAAACCTGTCTTGTTTTCTAGGGGTTTATCTTGAGGAAGAAAATGAAAAGGAGAGCTATTTTGGTTCTATCTCATATTATAATACGAAAATTTCTGGGTCACCTGGGTGGCTCAGTCAGTTAAACATCTGCCTTCAGCTCAGGTCATGATCCCAGGGTCCTGGAATCAAGTCCCACATTGGGCTCCCTGCTCAGTGGGAGTCTGCTTCTTCCTCTCCCTCTGCCCTCCACCTCCTCGTGCTCTCTTTTTCTCAAATAAATAAATAAAATCTTTAAAAAATTTCTTATAGAGGCTGGTGAAACAAATGATGAAAACATATCATGGTACGTATTTTTAACTAATTTATTCAACTAATAAAATTAAATCATATTGTATAAAACTAGGTTTTATGTGTTCAGGAATAAAAGGCATGATCTCAAGCAACTAATAATCTGGTAAAATGGATAGAAAAGTAGAAAACAAAAACAATTACAGAAGTGTACTAGTAGGGAGCCATGGAAACACAGAAGCAGGGTATCCAAACAGGTGGAGATAAGTAAGGAAGGCTCCCTAAAGTTTAAATATTTTCAGCTCTGAGTATTTGTAGGACCTCTAGAGACAATGTGGTATAGTAGTTAAGAGTGCTTAGGGGTGGGAGGTTGGGGGAACAGGTGGTGGGTAATGGGGAGGGCACGTTTTGCATGGAGCACTGGGTGTTGTGCAAAAAGAATGAATACTGTTACGCTGAAAAAATAAATAAAATGGGAAAAAAAATGCTAACCATCAAAAAAAAAAAAACCAAAACCTTCCAATCAGTTCTGCATCTTCAAATCAAAAAAAAAAAAAGAGTGCTTTCTCATTTATAAGCTTTATGTCCTTGGGTGAACGCACTTAGTCTCAGTTTTCTCATCTGTAAACAGAGATAATGATGGTACTTGCTTAGAATTATTGTGAAGAATAAACACATTTATGTATTTAAACATTTAGAACAGTGCCTATGCTAAGCAGTAATTGCATGATGAGTACTTAATAGATAATATTCACTATTTGAAGCTTATTTAGCTATTAAGCATAACATAAGTCTGCTGCTTAACAGGAAAATGGGGATCTAAAATGGTTATGTGGTTTGGGGGTCATCAGAATTTATGTGCCAGATGAAACCAAAGATGTGATTGAAATCCACCACATGGAATGTCTAGCCTGAGATGAGTGGAGAGAGCCAAAAGGAGCACAAACTTACAGCGATGTGGGTGAAGGAGATGGACCCCAGAAGAACTCTGTTGAAGAGCGGTCTAAAAGGAAGGTTGGAAAAATCAGAGAGTAGTTGGGTTCATAAAAATCAAGGAAGAGGAGAGTTTCAGTAGTGGTTACTAACGTCAGGTATGACAGAAATATCAAATTGTGTACTGACAGAACATCTCACTTTAATTTGGAAACTAGAAGGCCATTAGTAAGTAGCGCCATTGGAAATCTGTTGGAAGCAGGTGGTCATGGATTGGGAATGGAAACAATAGAGAAAACTACTAGTAGAATGATCTGAGAAGACTACAGAAAGTGAGAGGAAAAGAGTCAGCTGTAAGTCAAGAAAAAGTTTTGTAAAATGGGATTTGATCTGAGGTAAAGGATAGAAAAGTAAAGGATGGTGGAGAAAGTATGAAATTAGTGAAGCACAATCTGTAAGGAAGAGCTTGAAGATTTACTTTGCCTTGACTAAGTAAGATGGGCTGAAATATAGATAAAGGTAAGGAATTTCAAGTGAAGGATACTTGCCGAGGTGATTAATTTTTTTTAAATGGTAAGGTGGTAAGTGATAATGACCTTGCATTATGGAATTTAAATACATTTATAAATATCTTAATTTGAGGAAAATGACAGGTGTCTGACCAGGGACATTTACAAAATTTGTTATCCCTGATTGATGACTTTGGAGACCCTGACTTCTCATGAAACAAATCAATAGGGTAGTGTGATTTTTGTCATGCAATACCCAGGACCCTAGCGATAGGGAATAGAAAGTACAGAACTTTGAATTTATTTAGGTTAGGATGGAGTGAAAGGTAGTAATGGGAATTTATAGATCATAGACTCCAGGCTTGTCAGGGAAGAAAACAAAACAAAACAAAACAAAACAAAACAAAACAAAACAAAAAAACAATGATAGTGTAAAAAAATAAAGAGATTAAAGGATTGGAAGATTTTGAGGATGTAAAATGACACTTGTAATGAAAGAAAGGTAGTGAGAGAACGAAATAATGTGATATTTGAACCAGAAAAAATTATGCTTGTGATTTTAGAAATGGGACTGTTTTGGATGTGGTGAGTGAGATCTACTGAAATAAAATAAAGTCAAAATTTGGTAAATTGGCATGAACTTTAATGTCTGAGAGGAAGAGTCCCATGAAAGTTAGAGGATTTACTTGCAGGATTTTGTGCTATATATTAACTCTTTCATATTTCAAACTAGTTAGGGTACTTCTTTTAAAGGACAGGAGGATAGGGGCGCTGGATGGCTCAGTCAGTTAAGTGGGTACCTCTTGATATCAGCTCAGGTCTGGATCTCAGGGTCCTGAATTGAAGCCCAGTGTTGGACTCCATTCTATGCATAAAACTAGTAAATCATATATATCTATACGATCAATGAATCAATCAATCAAATATATAAAGGAAAGGGGGATAAATTCACCAGCTGGCATTCCTTATGAGGAGATACTTATTTATATATTGTGTTATGAGTACCTAGTCTAAGGGCTGCCAATAGAAGAAAAATATAAACATTTGTTGAATAAATGAACAAATTAGAGAGTAAAAAAAGGCTAGAACTAAAACTGATTAATATCAATTCATTCTATTCTAAGAAATTCTTCCTCGTAAAGGATTAGATAGTATTGCTAACATATCTTTTTGGTTTGTTATCATGGTTGGAAACAGGGTAAGTTCAGAGGCTATTTGGAATTATAAAATATTTTTTAATTAAGCTAAAATGCTGTGAAGTGTTAGACTTACTGAAACCCAATATTCATTTTGTGTTAATCTAGTCTAAAATTGAAATTACCTTAATCTTGTGTGTTTGGATTATATTGTGCAGTCTCCTAAAATACACAGATGTACCACATAAGTGTCCCATCCCACTCCAAAGTAATAAACACTCTCATAATGTTTGACATCACTGCCTTGAATCCAAACAGAAGGATTCAGGAGTGCGGAGTAATTAAAACAGTGTTTATGAAAGTTTGCAAATGTTGCACCCAGTTGCTTATTTTACTTGAGACAGAATTTACAAATGCAGAATACAAATGAGTTTGAAGTCATTTTATGGATGTTTTAGAATGTACCACAAGTTTACATAGCTATACAACGAGAAGGCCTTTAAAATATAATTTAGTTGCAGGGCACCTGGGTGGCTCAGTCGTTGGGCATCTGCTTTTGGCTCAGGTCATGATCCCAGGTGCTGGGATTGATCCCCACATCGGGCTCCCTGTTCGGCGGGAAGCCTGCTTCTCCCTCTCCCACTCCTCCTGCTTGGGTTCCCTCTGTTGCTATTTCTCTCTCTATCAAATATATAAATAAATAAATCTTTAAAAAAATCTATAATTTAATTGGAAATATATGATTTAACTTTCATTGCTCTTCTCCCTTTCCTTTTTTCCAAAAAATTATTCTTTCCTAGATATATATTTTTTTAACTTTTCAAAAAGATTTATTTATTTATTTTTAGAGAGAGAGAAAGAGAGAGAGTAGGGAAAGGGGCAGAGAGAGAGAGAGTCTTAGCAGACTCTGAGCTCAGCATGGAGCCCGATGTGGGGCTCAAGCTCACAACCCTGAGATGATGACCTGAGCTGAAACCAAGAGTAATTCTATTTTTTCTTCTATTGGAAGATAACACAAATCAACCTTTTCCAGATATTTCTAAACATATAGAGCTTTTGGTTTAATGTTCTGTTTGGGGGCACCTGGGTGGCTCTGTGGGTTAAGCCTCTGCCTTCGGCTTGGGTCATGGTCCCGGGGTCCTGGGATTGAGTCCCACATCAGGCTTTCTGCTCAGCAGGGAGCCTGCTTCCCCCTCTCTCTCTGCCTGCCTCTCTGCCTACTTGTGATCTCTCTCTGTCAAATAAATAAATAAAATCTTTTAAAAAAATATTCTGTTTGGTGGTCTTTGCTAGGTGATAGAGTCACTTTTTTTTTTTTTTTTTTTGGTTCTTGGTTTTGGTTTTGATATTGTTTTGTTTTAGAGAAATCAGGGCTAAAATACTTATTGAGGTTGATCAGGAAAAAGTCACTCAGTATAAATTCTAAACCCACCCCGATGAGTAAATGTTGAAATAAAACCATTTCTGGTTTTATCTTAAATTTTTCTTTAGGGGCGCCTGGGTGGCTCAGTGGTTTAAGCCGCTGCCTTCGGCTCAGGTCATGATCTCAGGGTCCTGGGATCGAGTCCCGCGTCAGGCTCTCTGCTCGGCAGGGAGCCTGCTTCCCTCTCACTCTCTCTGCCTGCCTCTCTGCCTACTTGTGATCTCTCTCTGTCAAATAAATAAATAAAATCTTTAAAATAAATAAATAAATAAATAAATAAATAAATAAGAGAAAGAATTCATTAAGTTAGAATTTTTAGAGTTAAATAACCATTAATATTTCTCTCTTTCTCTTTATTTCTTTCTTTTTTAAAGGTTTTATTTATTTAAGAGAAGGAGAGAAAGAGCACGAGAGCAGGAAGGGTCAGAGGGAGAAGTAGACTCCCTGCTGAGCAGGGAGTCCCATGTGGGACTTAATCCTGGGACTCCAAGATCATGACCTGAGCCGAAACTAGTCACTTAACCAACTGAGCCACTCAGGCACCCTCCATTAATATTTCTAATAATGACATATATTTAGATATTTAGAACTTTTGTGGTATTTCATAATAAAAATTTGGTATTTTTGCTTTAGTATGGCACTATATTGCTTTTATCATTGATTTTTATTAATTTTAATTTTAGTTTTTTAAAGATTTTACTTATTTATTACAGAGAGAGAGAAAGAGAGAGATTGAGAGAGTACAAGCAGGGGGAGTGTCAGGCAGAGGGAGAGGGAGAAGCAGACTCCCCGAGGAGGAGGGAGCCCAATGTGGGGCTTGATCCCAGGACTCTGGGATCATGTCCCGAGTCAAAGGCAGACACTTAACCAAGTCACCCACGTGCCCCTAACATTGATTTTTAAAAATAATAAGTAATGCATCGTTTTTGCTAATTATTCTTATAGTAATTTATAGATAAAACCATTCGTTTTCACAAGTTTGGATTAAATGTAAAATTTCTTTTTAAAAATAAGCCCTAGAAATAATAAAATATGCTGATTTTAATCAGCATTTTGGCTCTAAAGTTAAATCTAAACAGATGACATACAAAAGCTGGAATAGTCAGTTTAGTTCTTCCAGAACTTTTTATTAAGTATTTGAAAATCATCTGAAAAATAGTTGGATTCAAATGCATTTTCTGGATCTCCTTAACTCTATGGTCTAAATTCTCTGACTCAAAGTCTATAAATTAAATTCTATGATCATTCACTTCTCCTATAAAATGGTTCTAAAAATAGCTTCCTCTTAGTGCTGTGAAGATTAAATAAAGTAGAAATTTTATAGTGATCGATGTGTTGGTGGCCTTCACGCAATGTTAGTGCAGCTGGAGATTATGAACAGATTGGTGATGGTAGAAGGACCCTATGTATTGCATACCATGCCACAAAGACAGTAAGATTGTAGATTTGGACTTTCTGAGTATTTGACAAGGACCACAACTTCCAACTGCTAGTGTTTCTTTGGCTGAGAATTTTTTTCAAAAATTTTTTTTCAAAAAGGGAAAGCAACTCTACTTCTCTTAAAGCTGGTCAAAAGACAGGGGGAATTAACACTTCTGGGTCGGGCCTTTAGGCATTGCCAATGGGAACTACTGTAGCTGCCCCATGGTTTGGGAGGACTCAGGTCCTAAGTTCTAGTTCCTCCAGGGTTATCTGGCTCCACGATGTGAACTTTATTTGCTGTTTTCTTTTGCTTTTCTTGTTTCACTTCTCTACTCTGTATCTGTGATTTCTGTACTTTTCAAATGAGCTATTTGCACACAAACCCTTATCTCAGGGTGTGTTTCCAAGGATATCCAAACCAAGAGCAATTGATGGAAATAGAACAATCACTTCTGCCATTCAGCTAAGCTCAAAATGCATTATGCTGATTTGATAAATGCTGTAAGAAAGGTAGACAAAATTTAATCAGGACACAGATAAGAGTAAAATTAATTATTAAATTTGCCTGAGGCTCAAAGAGATCTATAATATCTGTAGGGACATTTGAATTGTTTGGAGGATGAGAAAGAGTTCATAAGCATCAGAACTGGAGAAAGGCATCCCAGATAACAAGAAATAGCATGAGAAAAGAGTAAGAAGTGAAGAGGCATATGATATTCCGAGAATGATGAGCATCCTGGTATGACTAGAGAGAAAGGCAAGATGGGTCCAGGGAAGAATGATTGCTGATGAGGCTGGGTCCATACTGAAAAAAGCATGCAAGTTTTTGTTTTTTTTTTTAAAGATCACAAGTAGGCAGAGAGAGAGAGAAGCAGGCTCCCCACTGAGCAAAGAGCCCGATGCGGGGCTCGATCCCAGGACCCTGAGATCATGACCTGAGCCAAAGGCAGACGCCTAACAACTCAGCCACCCAGGTGCCCCCAAGCATGAAAGTTTTTGAAGATAACAATGATGATTACAGTTGTGCTTTAAAAAGAGCAGGGACAGTCGTTAAGCGTCTGTCTTCTGGTCAGGTCATGATCCCAGGGTTCTGGGATCAGAGCCCTGCATCGAGCTCCTTGCTTGGTGGGAAGCCTGCTTCTCCTTCTCCCACTCCCTCTACCTGTGTTCCCTCTCTTTCTGTGTCTTTCTCTGTCAGATAAATAAAATAAAAATCTTCTAAAAAAGCAGGGAATGAACTAGGCTAGGACATGACATGGTCAGGAAAACCATTTAGGAAGGTATTGCTATAATATGACAAAATAATGATGTTTTAATCTGGTACAATGGCAATTTGAGTGGAAAGGAGCTTATGGATGTTAGAGATGTTTTAGCTAAAAAATAGAGGATTGGAACAAAGTGTTGAAAGAAGAGTTTAAGATGACCCTAAGGTTTCTAGTTTAAACAAATAGGTGTATTGTAACGCTTTTATTGCCATGTTAGGGAATTCAGAAGAAAGTGAAAATGTAATCGTGAACTGGTAATGAATGCAATTTTGAATATGACATATACAGGTAGAGTAAATTAAAGGTGACAGTGTGTGGGGAAATCCATTATCACCAACAGACCATGGCAAAGAAGTTCCCTATCCCTGGGTCCTGTGCTTTAGACTGTCCTCCACCTGTGATCCCTCCATTGGGCAAGGGGTTGGATCCATCTACAGCCTATATCCCTTGCCTTTGGGTGCCTAGAAACGCAGCTTCTCTGTTCAAATGGCCCCAAACACATTTTAAGGCCTGTCAACTCAAGGGGGCAAGGATGAGCAGAAAAGAAAGATATGCTTGTGGCAACAAGATAGTTTTAAGGTCTTTCAAGTTGTATAAAATGGACCTGCAGAAACGGTTAAGTGTTCTCAGGATGCAAAGTTGGAGCTGAAACGTGATATCAAACCAGTTGCAAAAAGTGTACAGCCGCCATCTCTTGAGGTTAAACCTGGTGCCAGATATGCAAGAAAGCTTCAGGACACGTAGCTTGTTGGCATTGTTCCATATCGTCGCATAAACTGATCACGTGTGAATTTCACAAAAGATTCATATTGTTCTGCAAGGATTTGCTTATACTCCTCCTGAATTTTATCTTTATAGTCTTTTAAGAGACGCTCACATATTATTCCAACTTGTTGGAGGGTAAAGGTGGGTCCACCTCCTTCTGGGGGTGGACCTTGTTGCTTTATTCAGTGGAGCCTCTGATAACTTCGGGAGCAGCAGTCCTGCAGCCTTCAAGGGAGACCATCTGTGAACTGGTCATTAATTGGCCCAGTCTGCACAGACGATAGCCTTTGGGAGTTTGTTTTCCTATTTTTATCCATATCCCACTTCCTGAATCTGTCTTCTGAATTATACTCTCTACCGGTCATTGGTCAGGGTGGATGACTCTTCCCAGAGGACAGCTAACCAGAGACTCTCTCTTTCTTCAACGTCAGAAACTGCACAAGATGCTGCTTGAGAAACAGCTTTGTCACCTGAGAGACTTGTGGTGTATGTGAGACTTTTACCATCAGGGTGGGTGGCTTAAGGATGGGAATTCAGGTTGGCATGCAAACAGGCAAGGAGGCTCTGAGGGAGAAATGCTGAGGTGTTACCACCCTGGCCCATGGTTACTAGAGGATTCTAAAATTCTTGTCCATATGCCAGCGTGTGACTTTACAAAGCAGCAGCAGTTGAGGTGCACCAGGACACGGGCTGCCTTTACCATCTATCGCCCTGGCCTCACTGTGATGCTGCCGTGTTGAGCCCTGCAGGATGCCCCGCTGGAGGAAGGAAGCCTCGGTCCGTGTGGGGCAGGCCGCGAGCCCACCCTCCGTTCGGGGGCTCTGGCCGGCTCTGACTCGTAAACGTTGGTGCTCTCTCCTTGCCTTGTGCCCAGTCCCTGTAACCCGCTGGCTCCTGCACTGACCCGGGGGCACCTCGCTTGTGTCTGTGCATTTAGCTGGGAACTTACCCACTCTAATGAACTATGTCTAAAGAGTGATGCTATTTGCTGCAGGCATGAAGGGACAGAACTAGGACATACCGGCTAAAGTGTCTACACAGGGCACTTTATGGTGCAGGTTGGAGCTGCTGATAGGAGACTGCTTGGTGAGGCTGTGTGCCAGAAACCAGGGGTTCGGAACGAACTCTTCCTATGCTATCAGTTTCTGGCGCAGAACTTTGAGGAATCCAAAAATTGTAAATTCAAGCGTGGCTTATCTGATCATTATCAAATATATTTTTCAAGGTAGCAGTAAAGTACATATTTTATTTAATAATATGTTAGCTTGATATATGACTATTACATACTTATATAGATAGTATATGGGTTTTATTTGTTCTTGGTTCAGACTTCACAAATTTTAGCAGCAAACCTAATAAAATCAACAGATTTGTGTAATGATATAAGCTCAAGTTAGATTATAGCAGGTACAGTGGAAAGGAAAAGAACCTAAAAGTCACTTTTTAAAAACTTATTTTCTCTCACCATAACACATAGCACATACCCTTAAAGATGCATTTTGCTATCAATCTTAGATTTATTTAAAGACAAACTTGGGCTTCAAAGTGTCTTTATTTGTGGTCAGCAACAAAAAATAATGATCATTGAATTTTAAAATGATATATTAAATTAAGTTTACATTTCTGTCCTTAGGTCACATTTGTATGTTTTCTGTTCAAATTTTCTTTTTATTAATCAGTATGGAACAGAATTGAGCACCATAGTTAGTATGATAAAGATATATTAATCACTTTGGGCTTCTGGGACTACCAAGCAACCTTTCAAAGTTTCTGTTATAGAATTAAAGGAAAGAGGCTTTTTCAAGCTAGATTTATAAATTTCATCTAAGAATATAAGATAAAAATATTACTTATTTTTACAAGATAGTGCAGAAAAAGTAGAAAATTAGGTGTTTTCACATCTGGCTGCGTACAAATGAGGACCCTACCTTGCTACTCAGTAACAATATGTATCATTTCTGGTATCCATTTAGCTCAGGGAAGAAAAAGCCCAGCAATAATATAAAAGTATCATTATACAGTGAGGTTTTTCTCTTCAAAGATAAGTTCAATTATCAGTATTAGAATCTATATTGGTTGGAAAAAAATTTTTTTGTTTTCCCGTGGAACTTATTTTCATCATATTGTATATCTAATTTTTCTAGATTTATACATTTACACATGTGAGTTTGTTTTCTTGGATTTGACTTCATAAAAAGTACTACCAGATCTTCAAAATAATCTCTCATTCTAAGTAAATTAAAGCAGGCTGCCCAGTTTACTGTGTGTCCAGCTGGCTAAAGGCTTAAACAGGAAAGACTCAAGGAGATTCTGTGGTAGGTATAAGATAAACATGCTCTTGTTTATGTTTTGCTGATACTCTCTGATTGTTTAGAAGTTGGGGAATTTTTTTTCCTTGCTTTGGGCTGTTCTTTTAAAAAACCAAACAATCATCCAGTGCGCCTTGTGGCTTTGATCTTTGTTTTTATATTTTGTTATACAAGGCTCAAAGTCTTAGAGTTTGTTGTGTTTCATACTTTGCCAGATCATCCCCTTTCTATATATATTGCCCACAGATGGCTGGAAGTAAAAAATAAAAGAAAGGAAGAGTGACTTAAAAACTGACATCTCCCATAAATCCCAGGAGAATGTTGTATAAACGTTGGCATACTTTTGCAGGTGCTAAAATAGAATTCAGTGGCCTTTCACCTGGTGTAATTAACTTCCTTTTATTACTCAGTGTTTACCATATTTTTTCCTAACCTTTGTTTTTTTTCACAGGAATGCCCTTAGGACCAAACCTAGTAAGTTGTAGAGACACCTGCATGCCACAAGGCACACAACAAACTTCAATCTAGACCCAGAACAAAGGTCCCACAGACTGACTCTACAGATTCTCTAAAGCGCTAGTGTGATGAATTACGTGAGGCTAAGTAATCAGTCTCAAAAGGAATGTTACAGTGATTTGCTAATTTTGACACTCTCACAGAAACGTTAGTTCCTTGGGTGACTTACTAATGCAAGCTTATGCTTTTAAATTTGGTTATGAAACACTGTGTGTATGTGGTTGTCTAGGGCACATATTTTAGTTGTCTTTGGAATCTGGTAGATCTTTAACAGAATGTGGGCTGAATTATGACAAATCTTTTGAAGGTGTGTGTCAGGGAGACAAATAATGTTTCCGTTTAAAGTATGCAAAGCCAGTGACACTGGTTTATTTCTTGAGCTTACACTTATCCCCTGCATGAAAGCACAACATTATCTGCATTTAAAATCTTTAATATTAAATTTTAATTTAATATCTTCTCATTAGAAAATACTATACTTTGTCTCCCATTGTATGCTCTTAGGGCTACTGATGAAGGAGTAACTTTTGTGAACCCAAACTTTGAATTGAAATTGCATTCCTAAATATTTTCCCGTTGTAAATGACATCATATAAATGTTTGAACTTCACACTCAGTATTTTCCCCCAACAGTCCCCTATTGAGATAATGTAATGGGAAGGCTGCTGACGAGGCAATCTTGAAAACATAGTTTGCAAAGTCATAGCTTAAGTATCAGAGTTGGAATAACAGAGGGTAAAAGTCTCTTGGTGTTTTCAGAAAGGGAGCTACTGATTCCTACAATCACATGATCCATCTCAGGGCAACAGTCGTAAAATCCATCTCAAAAGAGGAGGACTCATTACAGAAGAGGATATGGCTTGGCTCTAAAAATCTTGTGCTTTTCAGTCCTGTCAGAATTTCTACAAGGTATATTTTTGCCACTCTGAGTACCATTAAATCTTCTGAGTCATAAGGCCCAGGTAGCAGGACATCTTGTACAGGGCACTGTACCTGCTGTAGAATCTTCCCTTTCTCTGAGCGTCACTGAAATGTGGCAGCCTATGGGTTACTCAGGCCATGGATTGGAGCTGGACATTCTAACATGTTACATGATTATAAAATCAAACGAGTACTGTAGATCCTGGTTGACTCATTTATAGCAATAATCAGTGCAAGGTGCAACAACTGGTCTTTTATTTGATTTCCAGGCATGCTTCAGACCAGTAGACCCCTAGAAACTTCATAGTGACACTCTCTGAGTTTTCATGTGTTTATTTCCCATCTTGTAGCATGTTTGTTTCTTACTTGCTATTTTTGCTTATCTGTTCAATCAGCATGATATCGTCAATGTAATGGACCAGATTTTCGGTGAGATGCCAATATGATTAAGATCTCTGAAGACTAAATTAGAGAGCATGAGGCGTGAGATAGCCTTGAGATGAGACAATACAAGTGTATTTTTAAAAAAATTTTAACTGAAGTAGAGTTGACGCATAGTGTTAACATTACTTTCAGGTGTAAAGCACAGTGATTCAACACGTCTATACCTTATGCTATACTCCCCACAAGTGTGGCTACCATTGTTACCATGCAACACTGTTATAAGACCATTGACTATATTCCCGGTGGTATGCCTTTAATCCCTGTGACTTAATTCATTCCATTACTGCGAGCCTATCCCTCCCACTCTCCTTCATCGATTTTGCTCATGTTCCCATTCCTACCCCTCTGGCAACCATCAGTTTTTTCTCGGTATTTGTGGGTCTGTTTCAATATTATATTATTTGCCCATTTTGGGTGAGAATGAACTGTGTCTAATCTTACTCTAAAATTGGTAGAGGAAAAAGAATTGTCAAGTCAATAGCTGTGTACCAGGTGCTAGATTCATGTAAGAAATTTCTAGTAAGAAATTCCAATAGTATCTTAGAGTGGCAACTGGAGTCAACACCTGATCAAGTTTTAGTCTCCAAGATCTGTCTGCCATCTGCACAGACAAAATAGCAAGTTAAGTGAGGATGTAACAAAAGTCACCACTCTGCATTTTTCAAGTCTTTGATGGTGGCACTAATATAATCAGCTTATTCAGGTATAGGATATTGTGTTTTATTTTCAAACCTGATGAGGAGAGGAAGTTCCAGGAGCTTCCATTTTGCTTTTTCTGACGTAATAACTCTTTCTCCAGTTTCCATGTGCTGGGTGATTTCAGCCAGTTGATGAGTATGTATATTTCAATGATATATTCAGAAACTGAGGAATAAGTGATATTATGCTAGGAATAGCTGGCATTTTGACTTAATTGATAGGCCATGATTAATTTTTAATTATTTTCATCAACCAACCGAGAAAGTTGTTAAAGCCATTTCCCAGCTATTTGAGCTAACACATTAAAATCCAGAATCTCTGGTAAGTGGATCTATATCAATAAAATGAACCAATCTAATTTAAAAAAGTAACTCTATTGGGTTATAGTTTATAAACAACAAAATTCCCTTGTTTTAATCTACAAATAAATGACTTTTTGACAAATGTCTATGAGTATGCAACCAGCCCCATCAGGAAATTTCTCTTGTGCCCTTTATAGTGAATCTCCCCAACTCCCTGCCCTAGACAGCTACAGGTAGTATTTCTATCACTACAGGTTAGTTTTTCCTGTTCTCAGATTTGATTTAAATGGAATCATGTAATATATTTTTTGTTTATGTTTTGTTTTGTTTTTTGATTAGGCTTCTCTCACTCAGCATAATTTTGTGTTTTTATTTTGTTTCTTCCTTCTTATTACTGAGCAACGTTCCACTGTGTGAACATACGAGAACTGGTATAGCCATTCACTAGTTGGTGGACATTTGAATTATTTCTAGCTTTTGGATTTTCTGAATAATATTGTAAACATTCATTTATAAGTGTTCCCAAACATACATTTTTATTTCTTTTGATAAATAATTTTAGATGTGGAACTGCTAGGTTATATGTTCATTGTGTGTTTAAATATATAAGAAACTCAAATTTAATACAGTGTTATATTCTATTTACCTTAGTCTAAAATATTTAGAATCCATATTCGAACATATTTTTTGGTTTTCTACCCAAATATGCTAGAAAATTCTTGCAAGTCTTTAGGAATATACGCAACCAGTTTTTCCTTACGTTTGCTGGTATCCACTCTAATTATAAGTACAAATAGAGATTGTAAAAAAACAACAACAAACAAATAGAGATTGTAATAATTACTAAGAGAATTGATATCTTCTTAGCAGGCAAATTCCCAATGTGAGAGAATTTGTTACAGTATTTAATAAGAGAAAACTGGTCTTTTCAGATTAAGGAGAAGGTGCTGGTAAGAGAGGCTTATGGAGACTAATTAAACTAATTCCATGCCATAAGGCTGTGCCACTATGAAGCGCTTCACTAGGTAATCATCCCAGTTGGCTCTCATGACAAATGCTACTGCATAACTTAGTTAAAAGTTTCTTTTAAGGTCTTCATTTTATTTTTAAAGTTTATTTACTTAATTCAACCTTAGACAATAAAACAGTTGTGAGTTCCTTTTAATGCATGTGTCAGGTAGTGTCCCAGGCACTGAAGATAAAGCACTGAATAGAATAATGTATTCCCTGACCTTAAAGAATTTACAATCTAGCATGCGAGTTAGTTACAAAACACATGAACATCCACATAAATGCACAGATATGAATCATGGTTAAGTCCCATAAAGGAAAATTAAAACATATCAGTAGAGATTATTACTGGGGAATTTACACTGAAGAGTGTTGGGGCAGAGCCAGCTCTTTTGAAGAAGTGGTGATTAATTCTGAGTGGTAAATTAAAGTTAGTTGAAGAGCGGGGGAGGAACACCCAGGTAAGGTAAAGTGCAAGTGCGAAGGTGCTGAGACAGGAGAGACTTTGTACTTTCAAAGGAACTGAGAAGTCCTGTTTCGCTAGAATAAAGGAAAAAGGCAAAGGGAGTGTACTGACGAGCTAGGCAGGAGTCAAATCTTGCAGGGTTCATAAGCTTTGTGAAAGCATTTGGGTTTTATTCTAAGTGCAGTGAGGAGTGATTAAGGGTTTGATGCAGAGTAATGATTTTAAGTTCAATACTTTAAAATATTGTCTAACTGTAGTGTAATAAAAGGACTGAAGGAGCCCAGGCCGGAAGTGGATCATGTGGTAAGCAGTTCAAGGTACTTTAGAGAAAGAATGACATGAGTGAGATGGAAAGATAGGTGGATTTGAGTTGCCCCTTGGAGGTAGAATCCATAGGAACTGATAACTGATTGGCCATGAGGGGGGGTGGTGATAGAAGGGCAGTTTTTGAGGATCACTTTGGGTTTCTGGCATGAGCATCTAGAATTGTGGAGATATCAGTTACTGCCACGGGGAAGGCTGGAAAGAAAGCAGTTCTGAAGGGAAGATCAAAGCTTAGTTTTTCACTACATCAAACACTAAGGATATATTGTATGGTGACTAACATAACACAATAAAAAAAAGTAACACTTAGTTTTTGAGTTTGCTTCGTAATGGTATGTATGAGTTAGAAATGGAAATTTGTCAATAGATGAAAATCACCAAGGTCAGAAGGAAAAGCAGAGAGGGAATTAAGACCAATGGCTGAGAACATGAACCATGAAATGCTGCTATAAATGCATCAGCAATTGACCCTAGTGTGTATCCCATCACCTTAATCTCAAAGATGACCTGTTCTCCTACTTCCCCAAGGAATGAATGATCTTATATCAAATCTTCCCAGTTTTTTACCCTATTCCATTGGGAATCAAAATGCTTTCCCCCCAAATTTCTCTCCACTCTTGATTTTCATGGAGTAAATCCCTCTGGTTCCTTTTATCTCATCTACTTTCTCTTGCCGTTTGAGCCTGAAATGTTGATTTCTCTGAGTTTTATCCTGGAAACTTCTTATTTCTTACTGTTTGTGCATTTACACCCAGACATAATAAGCATGTAAACATGATACAAGTTAAAATAAAATTCTCAGTTTTTCACTGAGGTTAGAGATTTCAAGAACAAAACAAGAGCTACCAAATACTTAAATAACTCAAATTGAATTGCTAGACCACCTATTCTGAATATATTAAAGATTATGAATTTCCCCCCGTGTTTAGTGATCACATTCCTCCAGCCTCCAAGAAAATAAAGTTTTTGAGGTATTGGAGGAGAATTTTCTTGAAGATGGTTGAGGAATCACCATTGTGGTGCTGCAAGATGGTGTTTTCTCTTTTTACCTCAAACTACATGAGGTGTTTTTCCATGTGCTGGGTAGACTGTAATCTCATAATACATTTAAGAACATTAGATACAATAATTCTTAAAGTAATATAGTATTAAAAGAAAGAAAGTATTATAAATGCAGGAAGTTGCTATGTCTGGGAGTATGTGAAATGTTTTTGACTGTCATAAACACCCTTTTTGTTTTATAGGTCACTACAGAGGCTAAAATAGCTTGCACCCCCCCTCCTCCTTTTTAGAGCAAGGTCTTTTCTCTGGTGATGTGTGAAATGATTGGCATAACTCATTGACTGGTATATAAATTAACAGACATAGGTGCCATTTTCAGTAACTCGTTGTTTACAGATGTGCTTTTGATTTTTTTAACTTAGTGTGCAGAATAACATGATAGTGAAGTGATTGGTTTTTGTATTTTCCTATTTCCTACTTCCTGTGAATGAAGATCTGTAGCTTCATTTCACCACTGTAAACAGGGCTATTACATTTCCTCTCTGTAAATAGTTTCTAAAACAATTAAGATTTTCGGAAAAGTATAGCTGTTTAGACACAGAGACATCTGTAAGCCTCAAAGTTGCCTTCCCTCTAAAAATCAATGAACAATTTTGAACTATCAAATTTAAAAAATAATGATATGTAGTTTCTTTTCTTTTTCTGGTGAATCTTGGAAATTATTTTAGTGTTTCATATTATACAGTATTTTTTTTATTTATTTTGAAAGATTCATGTATTTTATTTGAGAGGGAGAGAGAGGGAGCACAAACACATGAAGGGGTAAGGGCAGAGGGAGAGGGAAAGAAAAAAACAAGTTGATTTTGTGCTGAGTGCAGACCCCAGTGCAGGGCTCAATCCCAGGACGCTGATCTCAACCTGAGTGGAAACCAAGAGTTATATGCCCAACCAATTGCACCACTGAGGGGCCCCATATCACACAGTATTTTAGACCGACTGATAGGGAATTACATTAGCCTACAAATTACATAGTGATTTTAGTGATTATTTCAAATATTTAAACCTAAGATTAGGTAGACTGACTTTTATTAAAGAAAAAAATAGCAAGAACCATGGATGGCATATATTTAAGATACACACTATTTGCAATGATGCCTGTACCGGTGTTGCTCATAGAATTCTAGGCATTTGAAGGATATTATTTGGATAAACCTGATTCTTATTCAAAATATTTGTATATATAATTTAAATGTTATGAATATATATTGGATTTATAATGTCACAACTGGATTGAATTGTGTTAGCATGTGTTATATGCATAGTGATTATTTCAAATATTTAAACCTAAAATTGGATAGATTGATTTTTATAATCTTATTGAAAATGCAGATGGTTTTCTATTCATACTCAAGCCTCAGTAAATTTTTCCCTGATTTAAAAAAATATCATTTTGTTCTTTTAATATTTATGATGCTTAAACCACTCTTTTCCTTTCTGGAAGCAATGATGATTTGTTTAAGCATGATATCTATGCCAGTTTTTAAACAACTATACTATATCATAAAATTATTTTTAAGCATGTGCAATTTCTGTGAGAGGAAATCCTATCTCTCTAAATCATACAAATTGCTTCATTGAATATTGTTGTCAAACCCAAAGCATTAAATCATGCTTGGTTTCTTTCTCTCAGAATATAATGCAAGGACGTTTCCTTTAGATAGGGCAAGCAGAGAAGAAATGACAGAGCAATGTGAAGGCCTTGCAGTCCCTTTCTTGCATACCCAAAGGAGAAAATTCCATTGAATATCCTATTGTTTGGTCATATCTTCTTTTATAGAAAACTCCAACCTTATCTCTTACTCCTTACTTTTTAGACTAAAGACTGAAAGCAACTAAATTTATTTAGTAATGTGATAGCAAAGCTCAGACTGTATATACAATATATAAAATAAATTAATATATTATATATATATAATTAATGTATATAATACAATATAATGAAGTGCTCAGTACCTAATAACCTTTGGAAGAGATTGCAAAGTGAGTAACTGGATGTTGTGTTACAAGCTGCCTAATGAAAAGCTAGGGAAATTTAATTTTTGTCTTCAGCATTCTCTTATCTGTTTCTTTATCTCTGATCCATTTTCTGTCTCTCTTGGAAATTTTTCTTATTGCTTCTATATGGAAACATTTTGGAATCTGGTGGTGGGCTCTGCACTGACTACTCGCTGGTTATGAGGTGAGTCTTGGCGCCGTGACTGACACCTGTAGAAAGCCATTGGGAGGTGTGGACTCAAGAAGACTCAGTGAATTCCTTGAACTGCTTCCACAACCAGACTGTCAGTGTTGTAAGGAAAACCATAATAATGAGACAAAAACTTGAGAATTCCAAAGGATTTGATCTCTCCCCACTGCCTCTCTTTCCTCATTCATACTCCAAGCTTTTATTTCCTCACTGACTTAGTTTTATTTAAATTGATGCATGTACTTCCATATTCTGGACTCTAAAGTTTCTTAGAAGAGGAACCATGTCTGAAGAGGCAACATAACATAGTAGTCAAGAGCCTGTCCAAAGGCAGACTGCTTGGGTTTAGATTCTCATCTACTGCTACCTTGCTTGGTGACCTTATACAAGTTACTTAGCCAGTCTGTCTCTCAACCTCAAAGTGTGGTTGTGAAAACTATATGGATTAATATGTACAGGATGCTATATGAATTCCTGGCTAATAGTAAATGTGTGAATATTTATAGTATTATCATTAGTCTTTGTCACCTCTGAGTCCAGCATGGTCCCTAGCATTGAGTAGGTATTATAAAAAAGATTATAGAAATAACTGGAGGACTTGAACCCTGAATACCTTGCAAAATTTCATTGTATATCCTCTTCCCTAGAAATGTTATCATTCCCATGACATCAACAGAAGCAGATGATTCTGAAATTGAGGCCAGTTGTGTTGGGCTGAAATATTTGCCTTCACATCAGTTTCAAAAGCTAAAATAGAGGTGAGGAAGGGGTACTAGACAATTTCTAATCATACAAATTCTGTGAATTTGTATATCTTCTGATATCCAGAACCATATTCCCAACAGCCTACTGAGGCTTTTATACCCCATATTTAAACTGAATCTATCTTTCACTGATGTGGGGAACAAAGGCAGAAGGAAACATAGATAAAATTAAATATCCTTATAACCTGCAGCCTGTTGACAAATACTTGAGGCAAGCAGAGTAAAATGTTCCTTGAGGAAACACCTAATTGTTTTGTGTGTGTGTGTGTGCTTTTTTTCTTTTTTTTAAGATTTTATTTATTTATTTGACACAAATAGATCACAAATAGGCAGAGAGAGGGAAGGGGGCTCCATGCTGAGCAGAGAGCCCAATGCAGGGCTTGATCTCAGCACCCTGTGATCATGACCTGAGCCGAAGCAGAGGCTTAACCCTCTGAGCCACCCAGGCACCCCAACTCCTAACTGTCTTAATGGTTAATGCCTTTCTAGAGGGAAAAACAACCTTAGCTTGACAATAGCAAGACCGTTAGTATCCTGTGTCTCTAGCAAATGAAAATCCTTTTGGAACTTCCCTTATTCTTTCTTCCCCCAACCCCAAGGTATATAATCAATTTGCCCCTCACAATCCTCTAGGAGCAGCGGGCAGCAGGGGGCAATAGGGTGCAGCGGCGGCATTGGCTCTTTCTGCCAATGCGTCCTGTCCCTGTGCTTTAATAAAACCACCATTTTGCACCGAAGACATCTCAAGAATTCTTTCTTGGTTGTCCGCTCCAGACCGTACAAAACCTCACCAATATTCAAAGACTACATCATCACTACTCAGATGAGCTTCTTTACTGTTTCCTTCTATCATTGTCTTAATTCAGCTGGTATCATCCTCATCTGGGCACTTGTAATGGCCTCCTAACTGATTTACCTGCCTCATGACCCTGAGATCTTAATCTGAACTGAAGGCAGATGCTTAACAAACTGAGTCATCCAGGCACCCCCTGGAAAATATCAACTTTCAATCCTATTCTGTCCACATGTATTATACCGTATTCATTTTTTTGTTCATTAAATCATAAAATGCATATTAAGCATCCAGAATATATCATAAATTGGGCTAAGGATAAAATATTAGTGGAAGGGAGACATGGTTCTAGTCCTTAAAGAGCACACAGTGCAGTGAAGCACCCCAGTAATCCCCTGAGTACGATACCATGATGAGCACTGTGCGAGAGTGAGTTAAGAGTGCAGCAGAGGCATCTGCAGGGACACAAAGAACCAGACATAAGCTGAAGGATGTCTGGAAGTGGCTAGCTTGGATGTAGAAATGTTCTAGGTAAATATCTTAAAGGGTGTGAGAAGGCATATGGGAAAGCGTGGAATACTTAGGCAGGGGCACAGATCTGCTTGGCAGCTGATTTTTGCCACCTCACGTATAAAAAGAGTAGACATATGGTTGGACTAAAATTTTGGTTTCAAAGGACAGGCAAAATAGAAAGCTGAATGTGAAATTCTTTGAGAGAGAGGGCTTGAAGTGATGTCTTGATATCTGTGCTGGTGAGGAAGTGAAACTGAAGGGAATGGTAGAATGAACTGTGAACTGGAACATAGTTAAGGGATTTGAAATGTCCTTATCTTATTCTGTGCTTACCCTCAATTCTCTTCATTTCTCATGCTCCAGCCATCTGTTTCCCAAATGTAACACCTGACTCTTCCAAAGTTTTGGTCAAGATACTCCTTTTCCTGGAAAGTTTTCTTTTTTGGAAACTTTGTTAAAACCAAGCCCTACCCCAGCTAAAAAAAATCCACCTCCTCACAGGAAACGTTGGCTCTATAATTATTTACTTTATCCCTTCCTTCACATGATATATGTATTTTTTTACTCATTTTTATTCAGTTCTGCCTTTTTAAAGGTTTATTTACTCAAATAGTTGTTTCTTTCATTAGATCATGGGTTCATGGTGGGTAGAAATTTGGCTCATTTGTCTTTGTTTTTGCCTTGCCGAACTCTATACCCTATAGTGTAGTAAAGAAAAATAATTATGGTCTCTGGCTCATAGAACTTATATTCTAGTGGAGAAGAGAGACAATAACTGAGCAAATAAGTGAATAAGATAATTTTCTATTTTGATAACTGTATGCCAGGAGGGAGAGAGGTGGATGGTTTTAGTTAGGGTGGTCTGGCAAGAAGTCCCTGAGGAGAAATAACAGGACTGAGAAGGAGCCTTAGGAAGAGCCCATGGCAGGAAAAGGAATGGCAGGCACTAAGGCCCAAAGTGAAAAAGAACGAGGTAGGTTGCAGCTTTCAGCTGGGCGTGGCAGAACACTGACCCGGACAGAATTTACTTGGTTAATGGTCCCAGTGTCATGTCAGTGAAAGAAGTTAACACTGGACAGGAACTTTGGCGACCTTGGACACATCACTTTACACTTTTGAGCTCAAGTATTCTTCAGTAATACGAAGCAGTTGGTCTTCATGTCTAACATTAAGGCTCTTTTGGTATTTGATTCCTCTGCATTCTGGTAGATGGAGTAACCTTAGGATTTCTGAGAAGGGTGTGGCCTGGACAGGAAATTAGATTTTTTCTCCTTTCCTGTTCATAGGAACTTTGAATCCTTTATGTTTGAACACGCTGGCATCTGTGTGTGTACTCTTTGGAGTACAGCTAGGGACAGAGGGAAGGGGAATCCGTAGGTACACTTCTTTGTCTCAAATAAAGCTTCTTTTTAACCTGCAGAGAAGAGTCTGGTTGCTGTTCAGAGATTCAGAAAAACCAGAGCAGTTTCAAGGAATTTGGGGGTAAAACAAAGAAAGAGAACACATGATCTTCACCTTTGCTACCTGTGAAGATGAACTGGGAAGTTTTTGGTTTAAATTTTTAAGTCTCCCATATTATTTTTCCCCTGACAAACCAGACTGGGCATTCCTCCTAACTAGAATTACCATTGCATTGGTGAAATGCTACTTCAGCCTTACCTCTAATGAAAAAAGTCTGATAGATAGATAAATAGTCCCAGGACAGATAATACCATATTTAGTTCCTTCTCACAGATTTGCAGAAAATTAGATCTGAGATGGTACATTTGCTCAAGAGGATAAAAATGAGTGATTGCAGTGGTTTATATTTTTGAAGTCAGTGATGGATATTTTTTATCTTAACTTCTTAAATTCAAATTGCAAGGGGTCAGAGAGGCTTAGTTTTGATTAAAGATTAATATAAATTGAACCATAGATTGAATTTGGATCTTTTTTTTCCCCCAGAAAAATGGTTACTTTGTCCAACTAGTATTTGAACTGTTATTTGTGTTAAAGATGAATACATGACAATATATATTGTGTGAAAATGATTTATGAGATGTGAATGCAAATTGACTTTATTTTCAGGCATATAGAAAAACACTTTGTGTTTGGAAGAAAATCATGAATTGGGATTTTCATGCTGCTCTGATTAAAAGACTGTTCCTTTGATGATTAAAAAGATGAGATATAAAATGATTTTATTTAAGATAGTTTTAATTTTCATAATGAGGTTAATATTCCAGAATATAAATTGCCATAGTAATTACAGATCTTTTATTTGTCATTTTCATGCAAACCAGTTAGCTATGGGATAACAAGAAGGTGCTTTGAATGTAGTTCATTTTTTTTTTAAAGATTTTATTTATTTATTTGACAGAGAGAGAGATCACAAGTAGGCAGAGAGGCAGGCAGAGAGCTAGAAGGGGAAGCAGGCTCCCTGTTGAGCAGAGAGCCTGATGGGGGGGCTGGATCCCAGGACCCTGAGATCATGACCTGAGCAGAGGCTTAACCCACTGAGCCCCCAGGCGGCCTGAATATAGTTCATTTTAAGGAAGGTATGTTGCAGGAGAAATTTTTTCATTCATTTGTGTACTACTTTTGTGAGAAGTGAAGATATCGAACCATTTCTATTTTTTCAACAAATAAAACTTTCCCACTCCCTTTTTATCTTAAGATAAAGTAAATTCAAATATGTCACACTAAATTTTGGTTAGTATTAAATTTTTCCAAAAAGCGATATACCAGGAGATTTAAAATTTCTGCTGCTGCAAACCTAATACCTCTGTTATCTAGCATGTATATTTTTAGCTGAGTTTTTTTTAATCTTCTGAGTTAAGTAGTGAAATTGCCCAAATGTTTTAACTTTTTTGGCTTATGCCTCCACTGTGTTATTTTCAGGAAAGAGATGTTATCAATTGTAAATCTACCATCAGAACTAACCGAGAAATGGTGGTATGGTGGTGTCAGTGTCAGGGTACTTTTAGAAAGACTTCATAGACACATGTATTGAAGGCTATCACAGATGATGTTAGCTTAAAAAAAAAAAAATCTATAGGGGAAGAAAGAATTTCATCCCTCAAATACTGAACCCTGAAAACTTTAGCAGACTAAAAACTCACATTTATAAAACTTAAAACATACTACTTAAAATCAATGAGAAAAATAGAAACTACTGAATAATGCAGAGATCTCATTACTTAATAAATAGAATAACATTTATTTTATAGAAACTTGAAATAGAAACTGGACAGGCCACTGAATCAAATTAAACACATGGCTATCTTGATTAGCACAATCAAAAATGAATGATTTTAATAGACTTGCCTGTCCTTCAGTTTTTCCAACTTTGTGTCACCTTCCTTATGATTTTAACACATGTAACATCTGTCAAAAGTGGTTCATCCAGGACTTCAGAAGAGCAACTTGAGAAGGTAGAATTATTCTCTCAGTATCTACAATGAAATGTGTTCAGCAACAATGGCTGCTTTATGCCACCATTTAATTAGTGTGTTACCGGGCGCCAAGGTAGCTCAGTCGTTAAGTGTCTGCCTTCAGCGCGGGTCATGATTCCAGGGTCCTGGATGGAGCCCCACATCGGGCTTCCTACTCAGCAGGAAGCCTGCTTCTCCATCTCCCTCTCCCTGTGTTTGTGTTCCCCCTCTCGTTGTCTCTCTCTCTCTGTCAAACAAATAAATAAAAACTTAAAAAAAAAATTAGTGTGCTACGGAAATTGTAACCTAATATAAAAGTCAAACATGGCACTATTGTGTCATGTACCCACTTTTAATTGAGGCTAATATTGATGAGGGGTGGCCCTATTTATTAAAAAAAATCTGTCTTAGGGGGTACCAGGGTGACTCAGTGGGTTAAAGCCTCTGCCTTCAGCTCAGGTCAGGGTCTCAGGGTCCTGGGATCAAGCCCTGCATCAGGCTCTCTGCTCAGCAGGAGCCTTTCCCCTCTTTCTCCGCCTGTCTCTGCCTACTTGTGATCTCTCTCTCTCTCTGTGTCAAATAAATAAATAAATAAATAAATCTTTAAAAAAATCTGTCTTAGGCATATGATTTCCTAGATTGTTCTATTAAAATTTTAATGAGTTTAGAAATTTGGTTTTAATTAAACTCCAAGATCTTACCCACTGTATCTAATCTACTATTTGTTTCTGAAAGAATTATGTCAATTCTGTAAGGTTAGAGAGGTCTTTTTTCCTTCTGTTCCCTAATCAATAAATAACAAATTTTGAAAGGAAGATAACTCATTCCTGTCTCATCTTGATAAAAATGAAATATGAGAATTTTATGTATTTGTGAAGAGCTATATAATATATATATATATGGAATTGGCTTTTATTTTTTAAAGGAATGTTTTGAGAGGATACTGGCATATATCATGGAACAGATAGGCTTTAAGAATGGGAGGTAAGACAGTTATAGTTCTCTAGAAAGGGACACTGAATCCAGCCTTGCTTCTCTGTGCATGGGAATAGTAAATTTCTTAGTATGATAAAATGGTTGTGCAACTAAAATTTTGAATGTAAATTAACTCTTTAATTAAGGTCAACATTGAATATTAAATATGTAATATAGTTCCATGAATATTTTAAGAGCATGAATTTAGTACAAGGCAGGTTTATGACTTACTTGACAATATTTCATAACATTAATTTTACATTTACAGTATTTATTCCTAGTTCGCAATTATATATTTATTGCCTGTGATTTTGTTTATGCCAGTTTTTCTTGGTATGTTGTAATCTCCACGAGGCCCTGAACCATGCTAAACTTGTTTTCTACAGTGTGTTCCAATGTTGCCACAGTAGGCATTTAAATATTTGCTAAATGTTGTTTTTATTACATAATCTGTGGTCAGTTGGAAGAGATATGTAGGATGAACATTTTTATATGGCAAGTTGTTGAACCTATATATAGTTTTCCATTTTATTTATTTTATTTTATTAAAGATTTTATTTTTTTCAAGGTTTTATTTACTTATTTGAAAGAGTGAGAGAGGCAGAGAGACAAAGAGAGACAGAAAGAACAAAAAACAAGTGGAGGGGGGCAGAAGGAGAGGGCAGAGAGCCTGACAGGCACTGGATCCCAGGACCACGGAATCATGACCTGAGCAGAAGGCAGATGCTTAACTGACTGAGCCACCCGGGTGCCCCCATACTTTTCCATTTTAATATATTGTCTTTAGGACTTTGTATAATTTGACTCTCTAAACATTGTTTCTCTTGGAACTCTCATTCACATTTATAATTGCAAATATCAACTCTCTCTCAAATTTTAGAACAACATATTTGAATAACTCTTGAATATCCTGTTACCTAAACTCAGAATTCTAAAATCTGATATGTCATTTATTTTTCAAATTTACTTTGATAATTTTGTCACATATTTCTAAGACCTCGATCAGAAAATTATACACATCTTAACATTTTTCTTTTTGCTTCCTCTATCTGTCCATAACTATACCTAATTAGTCATAAAGTTGTATTGTTCTGTCCCTTGTTATATCTTTTGCATCTTCATTCCTTTTTCATTACTGTCTTTGAAGCCCTTACTTTTTCACACCTACCATAGCCTTGTTCCCTTCTCTTCACTTTCTCTCCTTCCCAAAGTTCTAGAAATTTCATCGCCACGTTAAACTCCCTGAAGCACCACGATCAACTAATTTTCTGTCCTTTTTTTTAACCCTTTAGTGAAAAATTATGGAACTCACTAAATAAATTCTTTAGGTCTACTCATTCCTTCCCCCCCATGCAAAGAAAAAATGAATTTAGACTGAATCACTTTTCTAATATCATCTTCCAAAATTGTCTTGGAAGTTTCTGCACTTTGCTCCTATAAGAGAATGTTCATATTTAGCCTGGTATTCAAATATGCCTACTTATTTTTTTTTCTTTTTAGGTTTACTGAGATAACATTTGATTTAATTATTAAACATAGAGACTTGCACATAGTAGATATTCAACGAATATTTATTAATTTTGTTTGGCACGTGGAAGCTAATGTGTGTCAACGTGGGATACTGCTAAAGAACACAGAGAACTTTCTATTTTCATTAAATTAGCACAAAAATTTCTAATCTCTGTGTTTGAGAATTCTGTAAGGATGGACCAGGGCACTTGTTTCCTCAGCCCTGGGCAGCCTACAGTGATAGGGGTTATGGAGTCAGTTATCTCACTGGGTTATCTCCCTGTATGGTACAAATAGCATTGTTTTCTACATGTGCCATCTGTGACAAAAATTGAGCAACGCTGGGTAGCAATGCACTGATATGTTCAGTTTATAATAATTCAACTGTTAATATTGCCTTCTGATTTTATTATTGAGGTAAAGCAGAATAAAATTGGTTTAATAAAGGTTGTCTTCTTGCTGTCAAATGTGCCATTTCTGGTTCTTTTCCAGTGTCACCTGGAAGCATCATTTTGGCTACTTGTCCTCTTGGGGATTGTTGCTGTCACTAGATTAGCATTTCCTCATTTTGGTGATAAACTATTTTGTATGATTTTATGCTTAGTGAAAGACTCTTATGGAAAACATGCCCATGGCTTTTATAAGTGAAATAATATCAGAAGCAATTTTACATATTTTTATAAAATATATATTTTATATTTTTGTCAATTTTATCAGTTCTATGTGCTCACATAGAGACCCCCCCCTTTTTTTTGAAGTCATCTAAGAAGAAAGTACACTTCTCATGGTTTGTCTCCCTCTCTGATTTTAGAAACAAACTGAGGGTTACAGAAGGGAGGGTGTTGGGGGATGGGATAGCCGGGTGATGGGTATTAAGGAGGGCATGTGTGGTGATAGGCACTGGGTATTATTATTATTATTTTATTTTATATTTTTATAATTTTTTTATTTTTTAATAAACATATAATGTATTATTAGCCCCAGGGGTACAAGTCTGTGAATCGCCAGGTTTACACACTTCATAGCACTCACCATAGCACATACCTTCTTAAACGTCTGTAACCCCACCACCCTCTCCCTACCCTCCTACCCCTGGCCACCCTCAGTTTGTTTTGTGAGATTAAGAGTCTCTTATGGTTTGTCTCCCTCCCAATCCCATCTTGTTTAATTTATTCTTTTCCTACCCCCCTATATCCCCCACGTTGCATCTCCACTTCCTCATATCAGGGAGATCAGATGATAGTTGTCTTTCTCCGATTGACTTATTTCACTAAGCATAATACCCTCTAGTTCCATCCACATCGTCGCAAATGGCAAGATTTCATTTCTTTTGATGGCTGCATAGTATTCCATTGTATATACCACATCTTCTTTATCCATTCATCTGTTGTTGGACATCTAGGTTCTTTCTATAGCTTGGCTATTGTGGACGTTGCTGCTATAAACATTCGGGTGCACGTGCCCCTTCGGATCACTACGTTTGTATCTTTAGGGTAAATACCCAGTGGCACTGGGTATTATATACAATAATGAATCAGTGAACACTACATCGAAAACTAATGATGTTATGATGATATGTTGACTAACTGAACATAATAAAAAAATAGAATGCTGGTAAGAACTAGGACAAAGTTTTTCACATGTTTTTGACCATGGCTCACCTTCACACACATGCACAAAAACCAACATATACTCCATATGCATAAAAGAGACAGAAGTTTCACAAACTTTCTATATGCAATTCCTTCTGATATTTCCTGCTCCATTCAATTTTACTTTTTAATATATGGATATGATCCACTAAACTGATTTCATTACTTACTAATATGTTGCAATCTTTAGTTTGAAAAAAATCTAGTCTCAGAGTTATGGTATGAGACAAGGGAAGAAGGCATGATAGGCACTAAATTCCGTCAGATGCAGTGAATATTTGCTGTTGTTGGTTGCCCAACAGCTATTTCTATTTTTTTTAAAATTTTTAATTTATTTCTTATTTTTTTTTATAAACATATAATGTATTTTTATCCCCAGGGGTACAGGTCTGTGAATCGCCAGGTTTACACACTTCACGGCACTCTCCATAGCACATACCCTCCCCAATGTCCATAACCCCCCTCCCCCTCTCCCAACCTCCCCTCCGCGCAGCAACCCTCAGTTTGTTTTGTGAGATTAAGAGTCACTTATGGTTTGTCTCCCTCCCAATCCCATCTTGCCATTTGCGACGACGTGGATGGAACTAGAGGGTATCTTGCTTAGTGAAATAAGTCAATCGGAGAAAGACAACTATCATATGATCTCCTTGATATGAGGACGTGGAGAAGAATAAATGAAATAAGACAAGAAGCTATTTCTATTTTTAATTGTGCCCTCATTTTCTTTTGGAGATTGCCCCTCTACCACGATGGTTGTTTGTGGTGGGCAATTATTTCTAGGTGGCAGGCTCTTATCCTGATGGCCAAGGGGCAGTCAGATGACTTAAGCTTGGCCCATAGGGCTCTGTCTCTCTAGGGATGTTAAGTGTTGGGAGACTGACTGAGGAAATGGTCAGAAATGACTGATCTCAACAGCAACGTCGACATCATCCTGGATCAGGCTGTTCAAATGTCCTGTTTTCCTGTGGCTCTCTGGGTTCTGGCCAATCATATCTAGCCTTCCAGACTTAGGCCCCAGTGAGTATTTTATTTTATTGATCAGTGAAGTGGCCCTATCCACCAAATGCTTGTAATACTGTAGTTTTTGCTTTAGTGTAATATTTTTTTTTGCTTAATTTAACTAGAATTAATTAGAATTAATTAGAATTTAATTAGAATTAAGTTCTGTTGCTAGCAAATAGGAACTTTAATTGATTCATCAGCTAAAAAGAAGAGCTGTTGATTAGGTTGGTATCTTCTTGCCTTCAGGTTATCTTTTTGATATATATGTTATGGTGAAAGAAGGGTGAGTCAAGGAGAAGTTGGAAATCAAACATTTGATATGAGCATGCTACTTGACAGAGGGCATGGATATATAGCACGATTTCAGAATGTGCCATGTTTTGACAGTAATCTAAATATAATGCCAAATGGCAAGGAGGCCAGTTGAAGCTGCTAGGTTATTCAAAGGATAAAGGGCCAAGAGAGATTTGTCTTACCTCTATAAACATTCCTTTCCTTATTAAATAGTTGTTCCAATTAATTCAACTGTTTTTATTTTGTCTTGTTGAATGCAGTTGGACTGGGTTTTTATATGTGGATAAATTTTGTACTTAAGGGAAATCTGTACTTAGAAACTGACAATTTGATTGTAACTCACAATAAAATGAGTTGATACTTTTAGCTGAATGCTATTTAATTATCCCAGGGTACCCCCTCCAATTACTACTATGATTCCTGTAATTATTGTTAATTATTTTAATCTCTGGTTTCATATGGTGGGGATATTTTCAATGAACTATTTAAAAAACTGGTAACATGCAAAAGTGCATAAAAGACTAATGGTCATTATAAAAAAAAATCCCACTACATGTTCTTTTTTTTTTTAAGATTTTATTTATTTATTTGACAGACAGAGATCACAAGTAGGCAGAGAAGCAGGCAGAGAGAGAGAGAGAGAGAGAGGAGGAAGTAGGCTCCCTGCTGAGCAGAGAGCCAGATGCAGGGCTTGATCCCAAGACCCTGGGATCATGACCTGAGCCGAAGGCAGAGGCTTTAACCCACTGAGCCACCCAGGCGCTCCAAGGGAGTTGGTCTTAAAAGTTCTCATTACACACTTCACAGCACTCACGATAGCACAGACCTGTACCCCTCGGAATAAAAATACATTATATGTTTATAAAAAAAAATTTGGAAGGGGAGGCGAACCATAAGAGACTATGGACTCTGAAAAACAACCTGAGGGTTTTGAAGGGTCAGGGGTGGGAGGTTGGGGGAACAGGTGGTGGGTAATAGGGAGGGCACGTTTTGCATGGAGCACTGGGTGTTGTGCAAAAACAATGAATACTGTTAAGCTGAAAAAATAAATAAAAGGGTTAAAAAAAAAGTTCTCATTACAAGAAAAAATATTTTTTTAACTGTGTAGTGATGGACATTAAGTAGACTTATGGTGGCGATCATTTCACAATATATACAAGTTCAAATCATTATACTGTGCACCTAAAACTAGTATGTGTCAATTATGCCTCAATTTAAAAATCATGTGAAAAGAGACAGCTGAATTGGCGCTGGACTCCAATCATCATCCCCAGGAGATATCTGCAAAAGTTATAGGCTCCAGGGATATTCACTGTGGTGTTGAGTTCTTGAGCTAGCAAGGAGTGCTGTGGCTTTTCTGTCGTCATAGTCAAGAAACTAAGAAAACTCTTCACAAACTCGAAAAAATGGTGTCAAAGAGAATACCTCGGTGGTGCCCAGAGGAGGATGACATTGGTATCTCAATCTTAAATTCGATATCTGTTCCTGTGGTAGCCTTGCAGATCTACTCTACAGTTACCTAAACAGGGCAAACAGAACAACTACCAGGAGATAATGGAGCAGCGGCGAGGAGCTGTGCTTGTATTGTATAGGGCACCAGGTGGTGGAATTATACGCAAAGCTATTGATGCAAAGGAACCACGTGTGCTTGATCACTGCTGCTAGAATTTAGGGCAGGACTGGATGCCCTGAATCAGGGTAGATGTTTCACATCAGAAGGCTATGCAGTGGGGAGGTATCCTCTAAGAGACACCTGATAGAATTCACCTGTGCTCTCTTTAATAAGAGGAGGATTTCAACACCCACGGTTGGGAGAATGTTTTCGTCCGGAGGAGGAGTAGGACTGCACAAGATAGGTAACGATGTTTTCGGCATTTTTCTGTAAACTCTACATTCTGCTTTAACAAAGAAAAAGCTGGAACCAGAAAAGGGAGGCAGGAAGAAGTATGAAGACCCTGAGTTAGGAGAGGAGAGTGTATTGGAGATGAAATTGGTTTTAAATTTGAGTAGGATTGGAACCTTGCAGATTTTGGCTCAGGTTATTTTAAGATGTGGGAAAGGGAGATTCAAAGGGGTGGTTATTGAAGGCAATAAAATCATTCCATAGTTGGATTTCACTGAATTAAGATTGTTCAAGTAATCTGTCAACGCTCGAATGCTGTCCAATGCTCCTGCATGCACTGTATGGGCCGTTGGTTTTATTTATCTTTGGTAACTAGTAAATTTATGGTTATAAACCATATGAAACATTTTAGTATTCTTGAATTAAATCTCAGGGCAGAGATCATTGAGTACATAATTCTTATGACATCAGGAAGCATTTAACAACTTTAGTACTAATGATTATCTTTGGATCAAGAAATATAAATTTTACTAACAATTCTTTGAGAATTATCATAGTCCTGTTGTTAAAAGAACTCAGATACTAAGTCCTCATTTTTCAAGGATATAAGAAAGTAAAATATTGGTTATGTTTTGAGATTTTAATTGTTTACATACCCAGAATGTTAAAAAAATCCTATATGTTGTGCCCCTCTTCCTTCTTGAACATTATTACCCTGTCCCCAGAGCAGAGGCAGGTTGAGCCATAAAGCACCCTTGGGCCCTGGTTTTATTTATTTGTTTAAAGGAAGGAAAGACTGCTAAAATTGTTTACACAATATTTGCTTGATGTGTAAGAAGCCTGGGCTGTTTTATGCACCTTTAGTCGTCATGGCTTTTTTTTTTTTTTTTTTTTTTTTTTTTTTTTACACTTGTCTCTGCCGGTAGAATTGGAGAGTCTTGGTAGAAGTGAAGGGGCTGACCCATGGACCCAGGGCCATCGTCTACCACTCTGAGACTTTATTGTATCCTCCCTCTTGGTGACTGTCCCATGTTCCCTCCTATAGGCCTTCTTTTTTGTTGTAGCAAAGGGGATGTTGATACCATCCACTTTTTCTTACTAATTCACCATTGTAACACAAACAGTGCTTCTGGAGTCCTTGACAGATAAAATGAATAGGGAAAAGGGAGAAGAAAAAATGAAGGAAAATGTCTGACAATGAATGTAAAATGAAAAAGGAAAATATGAGGAAAATAAAAACTGAAAATAGGAGTTAGTAGAGTGACCTCGGAAGTTGCTTTTAATTTCCTCTCTGTGGTACTGTTATTTCTGGGCCACCCTGCTCTGTGGTTTTCTGGTTTTCGTAATTGAATGGATGGAATTGACAGGATGTATGAATGGCATTACTATGATTATGTAACAGTCTAAACAGTTCACTGTTGTGTGAAAGTGAATGAGGACTACATTTTACTGAACTGTTACCCTGCTTTGGCAGCTGTTACACTGTGATAAATGACCACAGAATTAATTGAAGAGGTTATTATACTATAAAAATGTATTTCCATGGAGCTGTAATAATGAGACTTCATTGTTAGTCAATGAGGGTCCACCATTTATTCGTTAATTGGAGATTCCTCTTCTAGTGTTAGATAGATACATTGTTTTTGAAGCACGTGTTAGAGTACATTTTAGAACTTTATTTGGAGAGGCGCCAACTTTTTCTCTTCCAGTTTCAGGATTGTCATAAAGGCTCAAGGTTTGTGTTTTAAACTTGGTTTCCTTTCTTTCTGAGTACTCTCATACTCTCCCATTTCCCCTAGTTAGTTGTCAACTGATTGAGTTAGAGCTGAATTGAATCTACCAAGTCATTGTTCTTAAGTTATCTTCACATATTATGACAATTCCTTGTAAAAAAAATTCAGAAACCAATTACAGTGTAAAGAAGGCATTACCTTTCCTTTCTGAAGTTGTTAAAGAAGCATTCCTTTTAAATGCTGTTCCATCAGTGTGTTTTAAACTCTATTTAAGCTCACCTCTATTTCAGATTATCTGGAAATTATAGCAGGAAAACTTGATAATTTTCTTTTCCATTTTAATAAGAGAAATTGTGATAGGACAAGTGGCATTCTTAAGTGATGACCTGTGAACCCACTTTGGATAGTTTGGACCTTGGGCACCCAGCAGGAGAATGTGCACATAAACTCAGTATCCCACAGTCCTGGTGGTTTCCTTTTCCTTGTCAGTATAGGCTGTACCAGAAGACATGGTCTGTAGGTGGTGGGCAGCCTGCTTTCCTCAGTGAACTCCTATAAATAGCTGGCACTCCAGAAAGATTGTCATAGTGTTTGCTCTATAAGAAGAGAGATCAGTGTGTGGATCTCCTTGCCCTGGAGTGTGAATGCGTGCTGCACGTGCAGCAGAGCACCCTGGTCCTCGTTCAATTCTCTGTGAGGTGGTAGTAGGATTGGGTTCTGGGGTATTTCCTTTTCTGACCCTTGTCATCTAAATTTCCCTGGTAAAGCTCATGTGTGGTGCTGTAGAATCATGGGATCTTCCTTGAAGGACATAATTCCACTGTGTATGAATTGTTGTGAACTGAGTCATGAGGTACTACTTTCTTGGTTTCTCTGAGAAGGAGTTTCTCCTAAACATACTTGGACTTTTATTATATGTACTCCCTACTCTTTCCAGTTGGAGTTAATTGAATTATTGGGCTGGCAGGCAATGACATTGATTGGCATTTATCAGTTATCAGAAGCTAACTTATCAATAGTCTTAAAGGAATTGGGATTTCGAAAAAAAATTTTTCTCTCTCCACTCTGGGTAAGAGGAAACAGAATGTTTTGCTCTATAGACTCAAGCTTTTCTTGTGTAGTATGTCCTTGGAGGGGAGGGAGTTTCAGGCCTGGTCAATTTTCACATTAAGTTTTATTTTTCAACTCAGCCTTTACCAGTGACACGGATGGTATTTTCAACTCCAGTTTGCCATGTACGTTTTTCAATTGGCTCAGAACTCAGGGGAAAAATGGCACTGATGGGGCCTGTTTGGATTCCAGCCTCTTCAACGCCCTCTGCAGAACGGAGCTATTCAAGGACTGAAGCATTGCATAGAAGGTTGCTCTGCTGCCCAGGTGCTCTTTCCACTGATTGATTCATTGACTCCTACTTAATAGGTGGTGCTGGAAGGCATAGAAGACAGACCGATTTCAAATTCCAAAGGTTTGAGTTTAACCTCATAAATTTGAAGATGGCATCCCACTGGAGAAATTTTCCTTGCAGGCTGAGTAAAAAGCCAGTTAGGTCTTTTGCAGCCCAAATGCTTGACACAGCCCCATTCTCACAGTGGTAAAGACATCTAGTTAGAAACAGATTAATATTACTGGGACGTACACAGTCATAGATATTTGATAGCTTAACTCCATAGTGGCTGTTAAATAATTATTTAAGCGCTCCATGGTGAGCGCTTAAATAATTTTATAAATCTCTATGGAAATAGAGCATATTTTAAAGAAGTAATCAGCCATGCAAATTATGGCATTTAAAAGTCTAAGTCAAAATTGTTTGACTCTATAAACATGACATAAATAAAATGGTTTAATTACCAAATTGGTTTGTTGGGCATAGAGAGTTTAGATAGAAGAATTTCATTTTATCCATCCCTGAAAGACAGAATGCATTTAATTAAGGTAACTTGATATTGGAAATACAGTTGATCCTCAGACAACAAGGTTTTGAAAACTGCATGGATCCTCCTATATGTGGATTAAAAAAAAATCGTATAATACTCTAAATGTACATTCTTTTTTTTTATATTTATTTTTATTTGTTTATTTACAGCATAACAGTGTTCATTGTTTTGGCATCACACCCAGTGCTCCATGCAGTACGTGCCCTCCCTATTACCCACCACCTGGTTCCTCAACCTCCCACCCCCCCCCCCCCCGCCCCTTCAAAATCCTCTGGTTGTTTTTCAGAGTCCATAGTCTCTCATGGTTCATCTCCCCTTCCAGTTTCCCTCAACTCCCTCTCCTCTCCATCTCCCCATGTCCTCCATGTTATTTGTTATGCTCCACAAATAAGTGAGACCATATGAACTTGACTCTCTCTGCTTGACTTATTTCGCTCAGCATAATTTCTTCCAGTCCCGTCCATGTTGCTACAAAAGTTGGGTATTCGTCCTTTCTGATGGAGGCATAATACTCCATTGTGTATATGGACCACATCTTCCTTATCCATTCATCCGTTGAAGGGCATCTTGGTTCTTTCCACAGTTTGGCGACCGTAGCCATTGCTGCAATAAACATTGGGGTACAGATGGCCCTTCTTTTCACTACATCTGTATCTTTGGGGTAAATACCCAGCAGTGCAATTGCAGGGTCATAGGGAAGCTGTATTTTTAATTTCTTCAGGAATCTCCACACTGTTCTCCAAAGTGGCTGCACTAACTTGCATTCCCACCAACAGTGTAAGAGGGTTCCCCTTTCTCCACATCCTCTCCAACACACGTTGTTTCCTGTCTTGCTAATTTTGGCCATTCTAACTGGTGTTAGGTGGTATCTCAATGTTGTTTTAATTTGAATCTCCCTGATGGCTAGTGATAATGAACATTTTTTCATGTGTCTGATAGCCCTAAATGTACATTCTTTTTGGATTTTCTTAACATTTGCTTGTCTTTAGCTTACTGTATTATAATACTTATAATATATAATACATATGGCCTACTAAATCTGTGCTAGTTAAATATTTGTTGTTGATGGGGTTCCAGTCAATGGTAGACCATTAGTAGCTTTTGGGGAGTTAGTTATGCACAGATTGTTGACTGAGGTGAAGGTTTGACTATGCAGAGGGTTGGGCCCTTAACCCTCTCATTCTTCAGGAGTAGACAGTATATGCATTTATTTCTGTATGTACATATATGTGTGTATATATATATATATATATTTGTATACATACTTCCATATATGTATTTTACATACATGTAGTAGAGGGTATAAACTAAAGTGTTTGTCACTTTAATTTTCTTCAATTATTATTTTTTAAGATTCTTATTTCAGAGACTGGGGAGAAAGAGCATGGGCAGGAGGAAGGGCAAAGGGAAAGGGAGAGAGAATCCTCAGCTAGATCCCAGGACCCCGAGATCATGCCCTGAGCTGAAATCAAGAGTTGGATGCTTAATTGACTGAGCTACCCAGGACCCCTCCTTAATTATTTTATAAGAATATTGTAGTGTGTTAATTCCAAATTCAGGAAAAAAATTGTTAAATGTATTTTTTATACTTTATGTTCAGGATTTGTTAAAAATGTGTTAAAAATATTATTGACATTGATTCTCTTTCAAATATGACAAATTATAAACCAGTTGTCAAACTGGAAATTTTTAATGAAAGCTAATCTGGATTTTTTAATGCCTTAAACTCTGCCTAAGATAATATAAAACAAGATAGAATTTATCCACTAGTCCTTAATTTTCTGAAGTGTAGAAATCAATGGGTATAGAATACATCTTCTGTATGTGTTTTTAAAATACTGTATGAAAGAAAATAAGATCATAGGTAATCTCTTTATCCCAAGATAGGGATCATTAAAATTTTGGTGATCATATTCTTTGAGGCATCTCTTTCTCTCTCATAAATGGAATCTTTTATAAAGGGAAATATATCCTATATCATTTTTATCAATAGACACTTTCTTCTCCTCCTTTACATTTCCTACAACCTCTGCAACTCATGTCCATTTTAGTCATGTTAATGACCTTGGTTATGTCCTTCCATTTTTTCCAAGCTCGTAAATTGATAATCCACTAAACTATGTGTTCCTAAAGCAATTATTACCTATTGAATTGCTTGTCGTTACTCTATGGTATGTAATTTGCAATTCATTCTTTATTCTTTTTTTAAAATTTTTTATTTATTTCTTATTTTTTTCATGTCTTAGCAATTGTTGGTCATTTACCCTGTATGAAGTATAAGGTTTATCTAAGTTAAAGATAATTCCTGGTCAGATTCTACTCATAATTACACTGAATTTTTACAAGATTGTGTTACCTTTTAATTTTCTCATCACCTTTTAGCTGTCAAGAATTTTGTAATTTTTTTTATTAGACTATATTTAGGAAGTTCCTTGAGGACTAAAATGATTCACAGATTTTGATCTCTCTAAACTACAGTTAGCTTACTTGTAACTTAAGTACTAGCAGAAATAATTTCTAATGTCCCTTTTTAGTAGTAGGATTGTAAAATTTATATAGAAGAAAGGTTAATTATAGTCTTTTGCAGGTTTTTACATATATGTATATGTATATGTGTGTGTGTGTGTGTATATATATATATATATACACACATTCATACACTAAAAGTTTCTATTTACTTTGGGTCCTTAGGAAATAAGAATCAGATACTTAATGACTTAACAGTAAAATGACAAGGTAATGTATTGTTAGGTTAACCATCTATCTTGGTTTGCCTTGGACTGAAGTGTGTTCTGGGGTGGGGGTTTTAAAGTGCTAAACCTAGGAGGATTCTAGGTAAACCAGGATGGTTATTGATTCTATCTGGTTGGGTGGTTTCTTTAGTTTTAAAATGTCAATTTGTTTATATCTAAAGATATGGACATTTCTGTTTAAGTCTTTAAAATCAATTTTAAAAATTACTCCTTTCCTTGGAAAATTTGTAATCATAAAATTTCCAAGGAAAGGAGAGAGATTTATAGGATCAAATAAATTTTGATGTTAAAGATAAATAACAGTGTTCAATATTTGATTTATAATAGTTTAAAATGTCTTATTAGTTTAGAAATAGGTGAGAAACATTTTTTCATAATTCTATCAAATCTTATAAAAAAGTATAAATAATACATATACATATAAATGATAATCATCTTAAAAATGGTAACTTTTGAAGGGTGAAAATGAATAGGAGTTGAAGCCAATAATTGATATTTTTTATGATAATCCTATGTATGCTAGAGAAGTTATGTTCCATACGCTCTTGAATTAGTCTTTTTGGTCTCCTATAATAAAAATACCACACACAAGCTGCATGGCTTAAACAGCAGTTCTGGAGACTTGAAGTCCAAGGTTAGGGTGCCAGCATGGTTGGTTTCTGGTGAGAGCTCTCCTCCTGGGTTTTACACAAGGCCTTTTCACTGTGTCCTCACATATCAGAGAAAGAGAAACCACATCCTCTCTGATAGCTCTTCTGTACAGGCACTAATAGCACTATGAGGACCCCACCCTCATGACCTTAACTAAACCTGAGTGTCTTCCAAAGGCCAATATCCCAATACTGTCACCTTGAAGTTTAAGGCTTTAACATAAGAATTTGGGGGAGCACACAATTCCATTCATTGCAGGTCTCATGGAAGTATACAAACCACGAGAAACTGATGATTTATTGCCGTTAATTTAGCTGAGACAATAAACTGCTTAAGGTTCTCAATTCTGAGTAATCACTAAAAAATTTATTTATGGAAATAAATTTTAGTATGCTTATGTATGACCATATTGGAACAGTTTTGGTAGAATAAAACACAAAGATAACTGTACATAAAATCCACAAAACTATCAGACAATGAAAGGCTTTCTAGTAATCAGAATTCAAGTTATATTGCATTTACATGTTCATTGGCTTATGAAAATCTTTAATGGATTTCAGTATAGTGTATTAAGGAAATGAATATTTGCCCTTTACAAAGTCACTTATTTTATGTATATCTTTGTTGGGCCTTGCTCTCCTCAAACCACCATTACATTGTTGTGCTCTTTGTAATAAGGGGGGGTTGCTAGGCAGTGTCACAGAATATGACACGAAGCCATTGATTTGTGACAATGCCAACCTCTGTACTGCACTGCCATTCTTCTGAAAGACAAGTCTAAAAGAAAGAAGGAGAATGTATTTTTTTAAGAAAAAGGGAGTTAAATATCTTTGAGTGATGGCATAATATTCATATAAATAGTGGCAAATATAAATAACAGAATCTTGATTTTTTTTTTTCTGAGATAAGAATGTATCCTTGCACTTAGCTTTTCACTATTTTGAACTTGATTGTGTAAGTTTGTCAGCATACTTTGTATGGTCTGTTTTAGTTGCTTACTTAATATAGATCTCTACTGGAGTCCTTTAAGATTGTTAAGATTATTTATTTGTAGAAATTAAGTAATTGAATAATGAAAGGGATTTTTAGGACTTAGAATATTCTGTTTTTGTGATTTGAATTATTGCTCCATGACTGTTTTTCAACTATTTTTGATCTACCAAAGACAGATGCTTGCATGGTGGAGATCCATGTGGGGATGGAACTAATTGGGGGTGGAGGGAGGTTGTTATTGTGGAGAGAGAGAAAATCACTAAACCATGTGGGTAGTTCTGTGAAATACAAGGGTACATTAACATGCAGATTGCATCTGATGCTCTCATAAATAATATGTTTATAGAAAAACAACCATTTGCTCTAAGTAAATGGTAGTGCATCCAACACTTCTGTAGATGATTTGTTGAGCATGCCGTGGTGATATTATTTCTCCTGCTGAGCATATATTCCCTTAACTATGTATTCAGGAAAATGTATAAATCACAAATGCAAAGTAAGCAAAATATAGCAACCCACATTTATTTTAATTATGTGGTATTGAAATGTGTGCTCTTTAATATTTTTCATGACTGATGGCTTGTAGAGGTACAGAAAATAAAATTAAGCTTTAAATATTACATAATTGTGAGTATTCAGTTTTCCCTGAACTTGTAAAGCAATAAAGCCGTATTTGTGTTACATTCTGATTTTTTTTCCCCCACCTGTGGTGATTGTTAGCTTTTTCTCCCGAAATTTGTCCTAAGTTGAGTTTAGGCTGCATTCAGCAATGTCAGGAAAATTGATAATGTTTATTTCTTGACACCAGGCAGTTTATGATCTTACTAACTCTGTGTTAATATTTCCAAAGAAGGGTAACAAAAGGGGCTTTTAGCATTTACCCTTTGTTCAGTAAATCAAAGATAAACATGGTCTGCACATAGCTTTTCAGCGAACTCTGCCATTTTATTTGTCTTTTATCTTCAAGGTTTATTGCTTTACATGGCTTAAAGTGATTCAGGCTCTGAACTGTTTAATCTAGAATGTTTAGGTTACTGATGTCTCTGCTGGAGTGTATGACAAAGTCAGATGTTAAACTCCCTTACCATGTACAGTAGGTGCAGTGTTGTGTTTGGATGATTCATACCTTAGCACATGAACTTTGTTCTGCCCTCTTTTTTTTTAATTGCATTGCATTTCTGAATAATTAGCTAAAATAGTGGCTCTTTGCTGTGGTTTATTTTATTGTCTTCATGCTGAAAACTTTGGACAGTATGCTAGCTCTTTCAGCTTTTCTATAGGAACTTGCAGGAAAGAAAGTGATAGTGAAGAGTTTACTCATCTAGTGATTTCAAGATGATGACACAACAGAAAATTTTGTCACTTACAGTTTCTTAACTTTCCTTTTTCCCCTTTTAACATTTACTAATTGTCCAGTCTCTATCATTTAAGTAGGCGTACAGCTCTTTGAATAATGACTGATTAAGTGCCTCTTTCTTGTTTTCCCTACTAGGGAAAGTTCTTAGGGAAGCAAAGAGGCACAATGCAAGTATAAGCAGAGGGCTGGACCCCAAAGAAAGAAAACTTACATTCAATGATTATTTACTTTGTGCCAGACACTATAGTAGGAACTTTCATGTATGCCTTGCACTTAATATATGGTTGAAAATCTACGCTAATGCTTTTAAACTGTAATGTAGTAAACATGCATATACCAGTTTGATAAAATTTTAAACTTGAAAGTGAAATGATTTTTTTATGAACATGAAACACCACAGGAGTCCTTGGGAAAGAGCAGTCAGTGTAGGGCTGGTCTGGAGAGGTAAGGGTCTGAGAGGACATGGGACCAGGATTCTGAAGGAATGGTGATGTATTTATCATTGCTTTAAAACAAGGTAAATGGAATTTAGAAAGAGGAAATAAGTTTGCACTTAAATGACCCAAGGATGCACCAGCATGAATTCTATCACACTGTAGCTCCAACCTTCTACTGCTGTTAAAACATCCTGATGACTGTCCACCACGCTTTAAATAAGATTTAAACTCTGCTCCATGATCTTTGAGTGCCTTTTAGGAACTGGCTTTTGTCGACTCTAGACCCCACTTCCTATCACTCTCCCTTCCCTATTGACCACTCTTGACACTTTGAACCATCTTTCTGTCCTCTAATGGATCCAGAGTTTTGCACGAATTGTTCATACTGGATGTCGTTGACCTCCTGGGTAGTCTCCATTCATTTTTAGCCTTTCCATGATAGCTTCCTGTTTCTTGTTCAGGTGTTTACCTCTGCCTGGTTACATTTTAGCCACATAGTTTCTGGGATTAACTCCTGCTGTAGGGGTAATTCAGAGTAGTCAAAGCATGGTGATATTCTCAATTTTTTGTTAAGGCATTGAACTAGGTGGCCATGCTCATGCCAGGCAATGAAAAAATTTCCAGTCATAGAGACAGAGTCAGGAATGAGCAAGTGACTTTATTCAGTCCAGTAGCACATGGGAAAAGCTTGCCAGGGGTTTCATGGAAATGTCTTCTTGCTCTTAAAATAGAGCAATGTCAAGAAACCATCTCTTTGTTGGATATTCCATGCAAAGCCTAGGATTTTGGTAGCTCTCTAGCCTCAAGTTCAGAGTTGAGGTAGTCTCATAGAGGAAGACCAAGTTGAGAAGATTGTAGAGCTACAGTGAATAGGTAGCCATGAACTATTTGACCTCTGCTCATCTGAGCCAACATCTACCCTTCTTTTGTTTAAAGTAGTCTTTTTTTTTTTTTTCTTTTTCTGATAGAATAAAAGATCCTTCCCTTGGAATTCTTTCCTGAAGATGTTAAATGTCTACTTCCTGCTTGGCATTCAGCTCTCAGTTCAACTGTTGGTTATTCAGAGAACCTTTCTGAGATACACAATCTAAAACCTCCCTATCAGTCACTTTATCTCAATAATCTCAATACTGTTTTATTTTCTGCTAGCATTTACTACTTCTTCCTTATTTGCTAGTGTATTGTAGTGATTCCTCAAATGTAAGCTCCATGAGAGCAGGAAGATTATCCTGTTAATCCTAGCTATGATTTTATCAATTTTAACAGTGCCTTCATCCACAATAGATTCTCATTATTTGTTGGTTAATTGGAAATGCCAGATCCCAAACTTTTGCTTCCAATTCCATGTTGTTTCCACTGCTCTTTGTTGCCTGGCAAGGAGGAGAATGGTAACCACATTAGAAAAAAAAAAAACAGAGACTCAACCAATCTTTTTATTGATTGAGTGGAAAAAATTAATTGAAATTCTAAACCAATATCCATGTATGTCAGTTAAAGTATAAGAGATTTAACCAAAATCAAATATATTTAACCCAAATCAAATATATTTGATAAATCAAATATCCTACTATGTAGGGTACTAAAAATTGGGTACAATATACACATAAGAAAAATGCAAGTGTTTTTACAGAGTGAACATTAAATACATTGATTTGTTCCATGACTGCAAATGACTTACATCACAGAATTTTATCTGCAATGAGTGGCTTGTGACATAACTACATCCTAGAACCTCATATTCTAAACACTATAGCCAGAGGGAGGCTAAATCTTGAAGAACCTGTCAATAGGAAGAAACAAATAAGTGGAAGGTTCATAAGAGCTCCAATGGTGGAGCAAAATCATGTCAAGGATGGTACTCTACTCTGGGTTGGGTAAACCTTAGCACTGCTTTAAATTGGTGAAGTGGAGGAGTCAAGATGCCAGAGAAGTAGCAGGCTGAGACTACATCAGGTAGCAGGAGATCAGCTTGATAGCTTATCTAAACATTGCAAACACCTACAAATCCAACAGGAGATCGAAGAGAAGAAGAACAGCAATTCTAGAAACAGAAAATCAACCACTTTCTGAAAGGTAGGACTGGCAGAGAAGTGAATCCAAAACGACGGGAAGATAGACCCCGGGGGGAGGGGCCGGCCCGGCGAGCAACGGAGCACAAAATCAGGACTTTTTTTTTTTTTTTTTTTTTTTTAAAGATTTATTTATTTGACAGATAGAGATTACAAGTAGGCAGAGAGGCAGGCAGAGAGAGAGAGAGGAGGAAGCAGGCTCCCAGCCAAGCAGAGAGCCCAATGCGGGGCTCGATCCCAGGACCCTGGGATCATGACCTGAGCTGAAGGCAGAGGCTTTAACCCGCTGAGCCACCCAGGCGCCCCCAAAATCAGGACTTTTAAAAGTCTGTTCCACTGAGGGACATCACTCCAGAGGCTAAACCGGGGTGAAGTCCACGCGGGGTCAGCGTGGCCCCAGGTCCCGCAGGGTCACAGAAGGATCAGGGGTTTCGGAGTGTCGCAGAGCTCGCAGGTATTAGAACAGAGAAGCCGGCTACAGAGACAGAGCCGAGGACTGAACTCTCAGCTCGGGGTTCCCTTGAACCGGTCGCAGGCTGGGTGAGCTCGGAGCGCGGCTTGAGGCTGGGGATATGGGAGTGATTGGGTGCTGTCCTCTGGGGGTGCACTGAGGAGTGGATCCCTGGGCTCTCGCTCCTCCGGGCCGGAGACTGGGAGGCCACCATTTTCATTCCCGTCCTTTGGAACTCTACGGAAAGCGTTCAGGGAACAAAAGCTCCCAAAAGCGAACCCGAACGGATTACTTAGTCAGACCCCCGGTAAGGGCGGTGCAATTCCGCCTCAGGCAAAGACACTTGAGAGTCACTACAACAGGCCCCTTCCCCAGAAGATCAACAAAATATCCAGCCAGGACCAAGTTCATCTATCAAGGAAAGCAGGTTCAATACCTAGGACAGCAGCAGAATTCCAGAGGAGGAGAAAGCAAAGCACGGAACTCATGGCTTTCTCCCCATGATTCTTTAGTCTTGCAGTTAATTCAATTTTTTTTCAATTTTTTTTCTTTCTTTTTTTTTCTTCTGCTAAATTTTTTAAAACTTACCCTTTTCTTTTTTAATGCTTTTTGACTAGTTTATCTAAAATATATATTTTTCTTTTTTATATTTTTTCTTTATTTAAAAATTTTTTTTTCTGAACCTCTTTTATTTTATCATCTTTTTTTTTCCCATTTTATTTATTTTTTCAGCGTAACAGTATTCATTCTTTTTGCACAACACCCAGTGCTCCATGCAAAACGTGCCCTCCCCATTACCCACCATCTGTTCCCCCAACCTCCCACCCCTGACCCTTCAAAACCATCAGGTTGCCCCAACCTCCCACCCCTGACCCTTCAAAACCCTCAGGTTGTTTTTCAGAGTCCATAGTCTCTTATGGTTCGCCTCCCCTCCCCAATGTCCATAGCCCGCTCCCCCTCTCCCAATCCCACCTCCCCCCAGCAACCCCCAGTTTGTTTTGTGAGATTAAGAGTCATTTATGGTTTGTCTCCCTCCCAATCCCATCTTGTTTCATTTATTCTTCTCCTATCCCCCTACCCCCCCATGTTGCTGCTCCATGTCCTCATATCAGGGAGATCATATGATAGTTGTCTTTCTCCGATTGACTTATTTCACTAAGCATGATACGCTCTAGTTCCATCCACGTCGTCGCAAATGGCAAAATTTCATTTCTTTTGATGGCTGCATAGTATTCCATTGTGTATATATACCACATCTTCTTTATCCATTCATCTGTTGATGGACATCTAGGTTCTTTCCATAGTCTGGCTATTGTAGACATTGCTGCTATAAACATTCGGGTACACGTGCCCCTTCGGATCACTATGTTTGTATCTTTAGGGTAAATACCCAGTAGTGCAATTGCTGGGTCATAGGGTAGTTCTATTTTCAACATTTTGAGGAACCTCCATGCTGTTTTCCAGAGTGGTTGCACCAGCTTGCATTCCCACCAACAGTGGAGGAGGGTTCCCCTTTCTCCACATCCTTTCCAGCATCTGTCATTTCCTGACTTGTTAATTGTAGCCATTCTGACTGGTGTGAGGTGATATCTCATTGTGGTTTTGATTTGTATTTCCCTGATGCCAAGTGACGTGGAGCACTTTTTCATGTGTCTGTTGGCCATCTGGATGTCTTCTTTGCAGAAATGTCTGTTCATGTCCTCTGCCCATTTCTTGATTGGACTGTTTGTTCTTTGGGTGTTGAGTTTGCTAAGTTCCTTATAGATTTTGGATACTAGCCCTTTATCTGATATGTCGTTTGCAAATATCTTCTCCCATTCTGTCAGTTGTCTTTTGGTTTTGTTAACTGTTTCCTTTGCTGTGCAAAAGCTTTTGATCTTGATGAAATCCCAATAGTTCATTTTTGCCCTTGCTTCCCTTGCCTTTGCCGTTGTTCTTCTCCCATTCTGTCAGTTGTCTTTTGGTTTTGTTAACTGTTTCCTTTGCTGTGCAAAAGCTTTTGATCTTGATGAAATCCCAATAGTTCATTTTTGCCCTTGCTTCCCTTGCCTTTGCCATTGTTCCTAGGAAGATGTTGCTACGGCTGAGGTCGAAGAGGTTGCTGCCTGCATTCTCCTAAAGGATTTTGATGGATTCCTTTCTCACATTGAGGTCCTTCATCCATTTGGAGTCTATTTTCGTGTGTGGTGTAAGGAAGTGGTCCAATTTCATTTTTCTGCATGTGGCTGTCCAATTTTCCCAGCACCATTTATTGAAGAGGCTGTCTTTTTTCCATTGGACATTCTTTCCTGCTTTGTCAAAGATTAGTTGACCATAGAGTTGAGGGTCGATTTCTGGGCTCTCTATTCTGTTCCACTGATCTATGTGTCTGTTTTTGTGCCAGTACCATGCTGTCTTGATGATGACAGCTTTGTAATAGAGCTTGAAGTCTGGAATTGTGATGCCACCAACTTTGGCTTTGTTCTTCAATATTCCTTTGGCTATTCGAGGTCTTTTCTGGTTCCATATAAATTTTAGGATTATTTGTTCCATTTCTTTGAAAAAAATGGATGGTATTTTGATAGGGATTGCATTAAATGTGTAGATTGCTTTAGGTAGCATAGACATTTTCACAATATTTATTCTTCCAATCCAGGAGCATGGAACATTTTTCCATTTCTTTGTGTCTTCCTCAATTTCTTTCGTGAGTACTTTATAATTTTCTGTGTATAGATTCTTAGTCTCTTTGGTTACGTTTATTCCTAGGTATCTTATACTTTTGGGTACAATTGTAAATGGGATTGACTCCTTAATTTCTCTTTCTTCAGTCTTGTTGTTGGTGTACAGAAATGCAACTGATTTCTCTGCATTGATTTTATATCCTGACACTTTACTGAATTCCTGTACAAGTTCTAGCAGTTTTGGAGTGGAGTCTTTTGGGTTTTCCACATATAGTATCATATCATCTGCGAAGAGTGATAGTTTGACTTCTTCTTTACCAATTTGGATGCCTTTAATTTCTTTTTGTTGTCTGATTGCTGAGGCTAGGACTTCTAGTACTATGTTGAATAGCAGTGGTGATAATGGACATCCCTGCCGTGTTCCTGACCTTAACGGAAAAGCTTTCAGTTTTTCTCCTTTGAGAATGATATTTGCGATGGGTTTTTCATAGATGGCTTTGATAATATTGAGGTATGTGCCTTCTATCCCTACACTTTGAAGAGTTTTGATCAGGAAGGGATGCTGTACTTTGTCAAATGCTTTTTCAGCATCTATTGAGAGTATCATATGGTTCTTGTTCTTTCTTTGATTAGTGTGTTCTATCACATTGATTGATTTGCGGATGTTGAACCAACCCTGCAGCCCTGGAATAAATCCCACTTGATCGTGGTGAATAATCCTTTTAATGTACTGTTGAATCCTATTGGCTAGTATTTTGGCGAGAATTTTTGCGTCTGTGTTCATCAAGGATATTGGTCTGTAGTTCTCTTTTTTGGTGGGATCCTTGTCTGGTTTTGGGATCAAGGTGATGCTGGCCTCATAAAATGAGTTTGGAAGTTTTCCTTCCATTTCTAGTTTTTGGAACAGTTTCAGGAGAATAGGAATTAGTTCTTCTTTAAATGTTTGGTAGAATTCCCCTGGGAAGCCGTCTGGCCCTGGGCTTTTGTTTGTTTGGAGATTTTTGATGACTGTTTCAATCTCCTTACTGGTTATGGGCCTGTTCAGGTTTTCTATTTCTTCCTGGTTCAGTTGTGGTAGTTTATATGTCTCTAGGGATGCATCCATTTCTTCCAGATTGTCCAATTTGTTGGCGTAGAGTTGCTCATAGTATGTTCTTATAATTGTCTGTATTTCTTTGGTGTTAGTTGTGATCTCTCCTCTTTCATTCATGATTTTATTGATTTGGGTCCTTTCTCTTTTCTTTTTGATGAGTCTGATCAGGGGTTTATCAATCTTATTGATTCTTTCAAAGAACCAGCTCCTAGTTTCATTGATTTTTTTCTATTGATTTTTGGTTTCTATTTCATTGCTTTCTGCTCTGATCTTTAGGATTTCTCTTCTCCTGCTGGGTTTAGGGTTTCTTTCTCGTTCTTTCTCCAGCTCCTTTACACGTAGGGTTAGGTTGTGTACTTGAGACCTTTCTTGTTTCTTGAGAAAGGCTTGTACCGCTATATATTTTCCTCTCAGGACTGCCTTTGCTGTGTCCCACAGATTTTGAACCGTTGTGTTTTCATTATCATTTGTTTCCATGAATTTTTTCAATTCTTCTTTAATTTCCTGGTTAACCCATTCATTCTTTAGAAGGATGCTGTTTAGTCTCCATGTATTTGGGTTCTTTCCAGCTTTCTTCTTGTGATTGAGTTCTAGCTTCAGAGCATTGTGGTCTGAAAATATGCAGGGAATAATCCTAATCTTTTGATACCGGTTGAGACCTGATTTGTGACCCAGGATGTGATCTATTCTGGAGAAGGTTCCATGTGCACTAGAGAAGAATGTGTATTCTGTTGCTTTGGGATGAAATGTTCTGAATATATCTGTGATGTCCATCTGGTCCAGCGTGTCATTTAAGGCCTTTATTTCCTTGTTGATCTTTTGCTTGGATGATCTGTCCATTTCAGTGAGGGGAGTGTTCAAGTCCCCTACTACTATTGTATTATTATTGATGTGTTTCTTTAATTTTGTTATTAATTGGTTGATATAGGTGGCTGCTCCCACGTTAGCGGCATAGATATTTAAAATTGTTAGATCTTCTTGTTGGACAGACCCTTTGAGTAGGATATAGTGTCCTTCCTCATCTCTTATTATAGTCTTTGGCTTAAAATCTAATTGATCTGATATAAGGATTGCCACCCTAGCTTTCTTCTGATGCCCATTAGCATGGTAAATTGTTTTCCACCCCCTCACTTTAAATCTGGAGGTGTCTTTGCGTCTGAAATGAGTTTCTTGTAGGCAACATACTGATGGGTTTTGTTTTTTTATCCATTCTGATACCCTGTGTCTTTTGATTGGGGCATTTAGCCCATTAACATTCAGGGTAACTATTGAGAGATATGAATTTAGTGCCATTATTAGCCTGTAAGGTGACTGTTACTGTATCTTGTCTCTGTACCTTTCTGATCTACTACTTTTAGGCTCTCTCTTTGCTTAGAGGACCCCTTTCAATATTTCCTGTAGAGCTGGTTTGGTGTTTGCAAATTCTTTCAGTTTTTGTTTGTCCTGGAAGCTTTTGATCTCTCCTTCTATTTTCAATGATAGCCTAGCTGGATAGAGTATTCTTGGCTGCATGTTTTTCTCGTTTAGTGCTCTGAATATATCATGCCAGCTCTTTCTGGCCTGCCAGGTCTCTGTGGATAAGTCTGCCGCCAATCTAATATTTTTACCATTGTATGTTACAGACTTCTTTTCTCGGGCTGCTTTCAGGATTTTCTCTTTGTCACTAAGACTTGTCAATTTTACTATTAGGTGACGGGGTGTGGACCTATTCTTGTTGACTTTGAGGGGGGTTCTCTGCATCTCCTGGATTTTAATGCTTGTCTGAACCTCTTTTTATCCCCTTTGTCCCCCCCCCCCCACAATTTGGGGTCTCTTCTGATTTGGTTACAGCGCATTTTTCTGGGGTCTTTGCCACCCTTTTAGTATTTATTTGATCCTTCATATCCTCTTATCTGGACAAAATGACAATGCGGAAAAAAATCACCACAAACAAAAGAACAAGAGGTAGGGGCACCTTGGTGGCTCAGTGGGTTAAAGCCTCTGCCTTCGGCTCAGGTCATGATCTCAGGGTCCTGGGATCGGGCCCTGCATCCGGCGCTCTGCTCAGCGGAGAGCCTCTTTCCCCCTCTCTCTCTGCCTGCCTCTCTGCCTACTTGTGATCTCTGTCCAATAAACAAATAAAATATTAAAAAAAAAAAAACGAACAAACAAGAGGCAGTACCGAAGGCTAGGGACCTAATCAACACAGACATCAGTAATATGTCAGATCTAGAGTTCAGAATGATGATTCTGAAGGTTCTAGCCGGGCTTGAAAAAGGCATGGAAGATATTAGAGAAACCCTCTCTGGAGATATAAAAGCCCTTTCTGGAGAAATTAAAGAACTAAAATCTAACCAAGTTGAAATAAAAAAAGCTATTAATGAGGTAGAATAAAAAATAGTGGCTCTCACTGCTAGGATAAATGAGGAAGAAGAAAGAATTAGTGATATAGAAGACCAAATGACAGAGAATAAAGAAGCCGAGCAAAAGAGGGACAAACAGCTACTGGACCATGAGGGGAGAATTCGAGAGATAAGTGACACCATAAGATGAAACAACATTAGAATAATTGGGATTCCAGAAGAAGAAAGAGAGAGGGGAGCAGAAGGTCTATTGGAGAGAATTTTGGAGAGAATTTCCCTAATCTGGCAAAGGGAACAAGCATCAAAATCCAGGAGGTGCAGAGAACCCCCCTCAAAATCAACAAGAATAGGCCCACACCCCGTCACCTAACAGTAAAATGTACAAGTCTTAGTGACAAAGAGAAAATCCTGAAAGCATCCCGGGAAAATCAGTCTGTAAAATACAATGGTAAAAATATTAGATTGGCAGCAGACCTATCCACAGAGACCTGGCAGGCCAGAAAGAGCTGGCATGATATATTCAGAGCACTAAACGAGAAAAACATGCAGCCAAGAATACTCTATCCAGCTAGGCTATCACTGAAAATAGAAGGAGAGATAAAAAGCTTCCAGGACAAAAAAAAAAAAAAAAAAAAAAAACTGAAAGAATTTGCAAACACCAAACCAGCTCTACAGGAAAGATTGAAAGGACTCCTCTAAGCAAAGAGAGAGTCTAAAAGTAGTAGATTAGAAAGGTACAGAGACAATATACAGTAACAGTCACCTTCCAGGCAATATAATGGCAATAATTCATATCTCTCAATAGTTACCCTGAATGTTAATGGGCTAAATGCCCTAATCAAAAGACACAGGGTATCAGAATGGATAAAAAAACAAAACCCATCAGTATGTTGCCTACAAGAAACTCATTTTAGACGTGAAGACACCTCCAGATTTAAAGTGAGGGGGTGGAAAACAATTTACCATGCTAATGGGCATCAGAAGAAAGCTAGGGTGGCAATCCTTATATCAGATCAATTAGATTTTAAGCCAAAGACTATAATAAGAGATGAGGAAGGACACTATATCCTACTCAAAGGGTCTGTCCAACAAGAAGATCTAACCATTTTAAATGTCTATGTCCCTAATGTGGGAGCAGCCAACTATATAAACTAATTAATAACAAAATCAAAGAAACACATCAATAATAATACAATAATAGTAGGGGACTTGAACACTCCCCTCACTGAAATGGACAGACCATCCAAGCAAAAGATCAACAAGGAAATAAAGGCCTTAAATGACACACTGGACCAGATGGACATCACAGATATATTCAGAACATTTCATCCCAAAGCAACAGAATACACATTCTTCTCTAGTGCACATGGAACCTTCTCCAGAATAGATCACATCCTGGGTCACAAATCAGGTCTCAACCGGTATCAAAAGATTAGGATCATTCCCTGCATATTTTCAGACCACAATGCTCTGAAGCTAGAACTCAATCACAAGAAGAAAGCTGGAAAGAACCCAAATACATGGAGACTAAACAGCATCCTTCTAAACAATGAATGGGTCGACCAGGAAATTAAAGAAGAATTGAAAAAATTCATAGAAACAAATGATAATGAAAACACAACGGTTCAAAATCTGTGGGACACAGCAAAGGCAGTCCTGAGAGGAAAATATATAGTGGTACAAGCCTTTCTCAAGAAACAAGAAAGGTCTCAAGTACGCAACCTAACCGTACACCTAAAGGAGCTGGAGAAAGAACAAGAAAGAAACCCTAAACCCAGCAGGAGAAAAATCATAAAGATCAGAGCAGAAATCAATGAAATAGAAACGAAAAAGACAATAGAACAAATCAATGAAACTAGGAGCTGGTTTTTTGAAAGAATCAATAAGATTGATAAACCCCTGGCCAGACTTATCAAAAAGAAAAGAGAAAGGACCCAAATAAATGAAATCATGAATGAAGGAGGAGAGATCACAACTAACACCAAAGAAATACAGACAATTATAAGAACATACTATGAGCAACTCTACGCCAACAAATTGGACAATCTGGAAGAAATGGATGCATCCCTAGAGACATATAAACTACCACAACTGAACCAGGAAAAAATAGAAAACCTGAACAGGCCCATAACCAGTAAGGAGATTGAAACAGTCATCAAAAATCTCCAAACAAACAAAAGCCCAGGGCCAGACGGCTTCCCAGGGGAATTCTACCAAACATTTAAAGAAGAACTAATTCCTATTCTCCTGAAACTGTTCCAAAAAATAGAAATGGAAGGAAAATTTCCAAATTCATTTTATGAGGCCAGCATCACCGTGATCCTAAAACCAGACAAGGATCCCACCAAAAAAGAGAACTACAGACCAATATCCTTGATGAACACAGATGCAAAATTCTCGCCAAAATACTAGCCAATAGGATTCAACAGTACAAAAAAGGATTAGTCACCACGATCAAGTGGGATTTATTCCAGAGCTGCAAGGTTGGTTCAACATCCGCAAATCAATGTGATAGAACACATTAATAAAAGAAAGAACAGGAACCATATGATACTCTCAATAGATGCTGAAAAAGCATTTGACAAAGTATAGCATCCCTTCCTGATTAAAACTCTTCAAAGTGTAGGGATAGAGGGCACAAACCTCAATATTATCAAAGCCATCTATGAAAAACCCACCGCAAATATCATTCTCAATGGAGAAAAACTGAAAGCTTTTCCATTAAGGTCAGGAACACGGCAGGGATGTCCATTATCATCACTGCTATTGAACATAGTACTAGAAGTCCTAGCCTCAGCAATCAGACAACAAAAAGAAATTAAAGGCATCCAAATTGGCAAAGAAGAAGTCAAACTATCACTCTTCACAGATGATATGATACTATATGTGGAAAACCCAAAAGACTCCACTCCAAAACTGCTAGAACTTGTACAGGAATTCAGTAAAGTGTCAGGATATAAAATCAATGCAGAGAAATCAGTTGCATTTCTGTACACCAACAACAAGACAGAAGAAAGAGAAATTAAGGAGTCAATCTCATTTACAATTGCACCCAAAACTATAAGATACCTAGGAATAAACCTAACCAAAGAGGCTAAGAATCTATATGCAGAAAACTATAAAGTACTCATGAAAGAAATTGAGGAAGACACAAAGAAATGGAAAAATGTTCCATGCTCCTGGATTGGAAGAATAAATGTTGTGAAAATGTCTATGCTACCTAAAGCAATCTACACATTTAATGCAATCCCTATCAAAATACCATCCATTTTTTTTCAAAGAAATGGAACAAAGAATCCTAAAATTTATATGGAACCAGTAAATACCTCAAATAGCCAAAGGAATATTGAAAAAGAAAGCCAAAGTTGGTGGCTTCAGAATTCCGGACTTCAAGCTCTATTACAAAGCTGTCATCATCAAGACAGCATGGTACTGGCACAAAAACAGACACATAGATCAGTGGAACAGAATAGAGAGCCCAGAAATAGATCCTCAACTCTATGGTCAACTAATCTTCGACAAAGCAGGAAAGAATGTCTAATGGAAAAAAGACAGCCTCTTCAATAAATGGTGCTGGGAAAATTGGACAGCCACATGCAGAAAAATGAAATTGGACCACTTCCTTACACCACACACGAAAATAGACTCCAAATGGATGAAGGACCACAATGTGAGAAAGGAATCCATCAAAATCCTTGAGGAGAAAACAGCCAGCAATCTCTTCGACCTCAGCTGCAGCAACATCTTCCTAGGAACAACGGCAAAGGCAAGGGAAGCAAGGGCAAAAATGAACTATTGGGATTTCATGAAGATCAAAAGCTTTTGCACAGCAAAGTAAACAGTTTACAAAACCAAAAGACAACTGACAGAATGGGAGAATATATTTGCAAACGACATATCAGATAAAGGGCTAGTATCCAAAATCTATAAGGACCTTAGCAAACTCAACACCCAAAGAACAAACAGTCCAATCAAGAAATGGGCAGAGGACATGAACAGACATTTCTGCAAAGAAGACATCCAGATGGCCAACAGACACATGAAATAGTGCTCCACATCACTCGGCATCAGAGAAATACAAATCAAAACCACCATGAGATATCACCTCACACCAGTCAGAATGGCTACAATTAACAAGTCAGGAAATGACAGATGCTAGCGAGGATGTGGAGAAAGGGGAACCCTCCTCCACTGTTGGTGGGAATGCAAGCTGGTGCAACCACTCTGGAAAACAGCATCGAGGTTCGTCAAAATGTTGAAAATAGAACTACCCTATGACCCAGCAATTGCACTACTGGGTATTTACCCTAAAGATACAAACGTAGTGATCCGAAGGGGCATGTGCACCCGAATGTTTATAGCAGCAATGTCTACAATAGCCAAACTATGGAAAGAACCTAGATGTCCATCAACCGATGAATGGATAAAGAAGAGGTTGTATATATACACAACGGAGTACTATGCAGCCATCAAAAGAAATGAAATCTTGCCATTTGCGACAATGTGGATGGAACTAGAGGTGATCATGCTTAGTGAAATAAGTCAATCGGAGAACGACAACTATCATATGATCTCCCTGATATGAGGACGTGGAGATGCAACATGGGGGGTTGGGGGATAGGAGAAGAATAAATGAAACAAGATGGGATTGGGAGGGAGACAAACCATAAGTGACTCTTAATCTCACAAAACAAACTGGGGGTTGTTGGGGGGAGGTGGGGTTGGGAGAGGGATAGGGGGATTATGGACATTGGGGAGGGTATGTGCTATCGTGAGTGCTGTGAAGTGTGTAAACCTGGCGATTCACAGACCTGTACCCCTGGAGATAAAAATACATTATATGTTTATAAAAAAATAAGAAATAAAAAATTTAAAGATTTAAAAAATAATAAAAAATAAATTGGTGAAGGGATGGGAATGGTTGGAATTAAACTAAATTAAAGGGTCATTCTGTTCACACTTTTGTTCTCTACCCAGCACTATCAGTCATATTTTCTACCACTGTTTTTTAGTCATCTGCCCAAGATGGGCTTAGGAGGCAGTTTATCATACTGGTTAAAGGCATGTCTTGATACCATAATCCTTGGGACTGAATTTCTGCTCTGTCAACCTGCCAACTGCCTAACTTTGCTTGACCTCTCTGTGCCTTAGCATCTTCATCTGAATATGTGGCTAATAGCCATTTTATAGAATTGTTGTAAGAATTGCAGGAATTCATCTACATCATGAACTCTTAACCATCACCTTTTGAGTTGCTTTAATGTGAAAAGAATGTAAAACGCTGCATGGCATATATTATTTATTGTATAATATTGCCGAGCTAACTTTATTTGAGGGTGTTGACCTAGAAAGGTTTGTTTGCTATCTAGAGGTAAAATCTGAAGGCACAGGTCGGTGACTGAGAATGGGGAGAGGTGATCAGAACTCTCTTGTTACCTCCCTCATAACAGGTATGTTTAATTTTAGTGATTTCCTTCAATAACCCACTGGGGTCAGCAGGATTTTTAAAATGCTATAAATATTTTAAACAGTAAACAAATAAAACTTTTGGGATAGGGAGATATTTCTTGTGGGTATTTGGCAGGCATTGCTTACTTTCTTCTGCGATGGCAATATGTGTAACTTACTTTCAGGGAAAGGTATACCCATATCTTAGAGTTAAATAAAACCAAAAACCACTGGCTTTGACCCCTTTCTAACTGTGTGACCTGAATACCTCTTTCTATCTCAGTTAATTCATTTGTGATATGGTTACAATAAAAAGCCTTTCCCCAATGGGTTACAGTCTGTATGTACTTTTAAAGATTTTATTTATTTGACAGAGAAGAGAGCATGTGAGGGTGAGCAAGAGAGTGAACAAGCAGGGGGATCTGCAGGCAGAGGGAGAGGGAGAAGAAGCAGGCTCTCCGCTGAGTAAGGAGTCTGATGCTGGGCTCCATCCCAGGACCCTGGGATCATGATCTGAGCCAAAGGCAGATGCTTAACCAACTGAACCACCCAGGTTCCCTGGTTTATAATCAATACTAAGCAAGCTAATATATCTTAACTAGTATCCAATATCTATCAAAACAATATGTGCCATGAAATAAGCAATTGGAGGATACCCACCCCATGAATAATAGAAATCCAAATAAAGCCTATTTCTGATTGATCAAATCCTCCTTATTGATTTTTGAAAGCCAGTATATTCAAGTCTCAAATCCGTCTGCCATTGCCAGATTGCATTAGAAACACTGAAATCCTTACTCATAACCAGTGAAATGGCATCATCCTTGGAATGGGGCAATTACCCTGAGTGATGTGGTGCTACAAAGTCACATGATCCTGGAAGTAGAGTAAACTAGACCGTTACTGGAGCCTAGATGCTAGGAGCACCCTAGTTCTTCACAGAAAGCTGTACAACAGCTACTGGAAAGTGAAAAAAGGCATGAAGGCGTTTTGAGATGTGGACCTCTTTAAGAATGGTCTGTTAGTCAGTTTACTTGTTGTATTGAACTAGTCATCATATATGTATTGGATGTATATTGTAAGTGTGGAATAATTTATAGGGGAGAAATAAGGCTTAACTTTAAAGACATACAAGGTAATAGGGGGAAAAATCCACATTATATTAACTAACAATATTGTGCAAGGTTTTAGTAGCAATTCCAAGGAAACCATATAGAATGGTATAGGATTAATTATTTACCTTTAAATAGAATAGGTGTTTGGAAAATAGATCATTTCAGGTTATGGTGATGGGGATAGATATTATATTCTGTTTAAAGAGCCACATTTTTTGTTTCATTCAGTAAGAATAAAATCCTACAAGCACACATACATACATACATACATACTCATTTCTCTTTCCACATATCCCAAGCTAAATGGAACCACAAATGTTTTAGGTTTTCATCATTATTCTTATAGCAGATGTTCTATGGCCTTCCTTTATTCAAGTTACCATGCTTAGATTTTGGTATTTTGTATTAATATTACAAAGAATCATTATGTCCCACACACAGTTAATGAGTAGCGGACTGACAAAGACCCATATTTACCTTTCTTTGAATTACTGAAGCAACAACAAAAAAAAGTTAATGGTTCTGGTCTGTTGGTGACTATAATTGTGATACATTAAAACCATGGTAACACTTTCAACCTAGAAGATCTGTAAGAAGCATTATGGTAGAATTGTCAAACAACTTGTTCTTTTGAAAACCTAAAACAAAAAACCTTCTTGATGCAGAGTTTGAAGCAAGTTTGCTTGAGCTACATGTATGGTATTGAAAGGCAATCTAATTTTTCTGGGAACAGTGAACATAGTTCAATGTTAAAATTGCTGAATGTCTGTTTAGGTATGCAGTATAAATGTAAACGCAAAAAAAAATCTTTGAAAAGTTTAAACTTATAAATTAGCACCTTACCAAATTTCAAGCCCATCAGGAGGTCAACATTTTTTAGCTGTCAATTCTCTTTAACTTAATGTCTGAGGAGTGTAGCATTAATTAAACCTTTGTTATTTATTCAGTCAATCTATGGCCTTCAGAATTTCAAGACTCCCTAATTAGTCAGATTTCATGACGGTTCTGTGATCAGCATTAAGATGATTTTACTCAAGGGGCACCTGGGTGGCTCAGTGGGTTAAAGCCTCTGCCTTCAGCTCAGGTCATGATCCCAGGATCCTGGGATCGAGCCCCGCATCGGGCTCTCTGCTCAGCAGGGACCCCGCTTCCCTTCCTCTCTCTCTGCCTGCCTCTCTGCCTACTTGCCATCTCTGTCAAATAAATAAATAAAATCTTAAAAAAAAAGATGATGTTACTCAATTTAACTTGTGACTTGTTAGCACCAGGTGATTAGAACACTAGTCAGTTTATTTTACCATTTGGGAAGAAAATGTACTGAACCATTTATATAAAATATTGTCCTAAGAAGTTAATTAAAAAAATGAGTGGTGTTTTCAAGCCAGTAATCTGAAGTAGCACATTCTGTCTTTGAGAATGATTTCTCAGCAGGACCCTATTTCCACCGCAACTACGTAAGGACGTTAGTCAAGTCTTCTGGAAGTAACAGATGAAATGAAATTTTATGTGTGTTGAATGATATTAATTAATTAATTAAATTAAAATTAAACAAATTTTTCATAAGGTTTATTTATCTAGAGGACCAAACATAGTGTGAGCAAATATATTTAGTTATTCCCTTAAACTTGAGCTCACTGGAGTGCTCAAAGCCTGACTCTACATCGTTTTAAGAATGTTAAATTAATTAATTAATTAATTAAATTAAACAATTTAATTGTTAAATTAATTAAAGAAGTTAGAAGAGTCAGCAGTCTTTTTTGTTTGTTTGTTTAAAGGAAATAATAACCACAAACAATGTAAATGATAAAAAATAATCTGAAATGATTTCAATTTTGTTTTGGTAAGTTGGATAATATTTCTTGGTTCTGAACCAGAAGTACTCAAACCCTCACAAATGAGTTACCAGTAAAGGAAATTAACACCTGTTGTGCTTGCATGAGATGTTTCCATTCTGTTAAGATCAATCAGCAGAATGCAAATATATATACCTGGAAGTCAGTTGTACCTACATATTTTTTAAAAAGATTGTGGGTGATGGGGAGGGCACGTTTTGCATGGAGCACTGGGTGTTGTGCAAAAAGAATGAATACTGTTACGCTGAAAAAATTAATAAAAGGGGGAAAAAAAAAAAAAAAAAAAAAAAAAAAACCTTCCATTAGAGTTGGTAAAGATGGCATTAAAAAAAAAAAAAAAAAAAAAAAAAAGATTTTGTTTATTCATTTGAGGGAGAGAAAGAGAGCGCAAGTAGGAGGAGGGTCAGAGGAAGAAGGAGAAGCAGACTCTCTGCTGGTCTAGGAGCCTGATATGGGGCTCCATCCCAGAACCTGGAGACATGACCTGAGCCAAAGGCAGACACTAAACTAATTGAGCCACACAGGTGCCCCTGTACCTAGATATTTTTAACCATAATTTATATCCTGTAAGTTTTTTCTTCAGTGAATTATCCATTATGTTTTAGAGTGACAGAATTTAAGTCAGTCCAGTAATATCATTCAACACACATAAACTGAGTACAACTCCCTTATCAGGGAGTTGAAACAAACCAAAACAAACCCCCCTCCCTGGCCCCAAAACAAAACAAAACAAAACAAAACAGAAAAAGGTTGGGTCCTATATTTAGAGAATAAAAAGCAGCAACTGTATACATTTGATTATTTTAAACATAGGCCTCACTTCCAGAATGGAGAGTAATCAGCCTCTTAATTTTTTTCAGCTCTCAATTTGTGTACTGAACGGTGATATTCTATGTATGTCTACAGTTATAAAAACAAAATAGCCTGACAAGTAGATAATGGAAATAGCCTAAAACAGCATTCCTCCACAGTGGTGCTCTTGATACTTCGGGATGGATAACTTTTGTTTGGCTGTCCTGTGCACTGTAGGATGTTAATCAGCATCCCTGTTAGATGCCAGTAGTGCCTTCTCAGTTGTGACAATAAAAAATGTCTCCAAACACTACCAAGTATTACCTAGGGAGCAAACTCACTCCTGGTTGAATGTCACTATCTTAGGAAAAATACCACATATTGGGATGAATGGTCTTTCCTGAAACTTGTTTGTCGGGTCTCCCTCCCTCCCTCCCTCCCTCCCTCCCTCTCTTTTCTTTCATTTTTCCTTTCTTTCTTTTCCTTCCTTCCTTTTTCTTTCTCTTCCCCCTCTTTCTCTTTCTTTCTCTGTCTCTGTCCCTGTCCCTCTGTCTGTCTCTCTTTCTCCACCTCAAATAAACAAATAAAATCTTTAAAGAAAAATAAAAATGAAAATAAAATTGTTACCAAGGCAGGAGTGATAACATGCATAGTCTAGCTTTGAGGATTAACTTTCAGGCTGCCTTATTAGTGAGCAATAAAACGATTATCCGAGAGAGACTAAGGTGTTTCTTTATGGTAAATTCTATAACAGATTTTTCATCTGGGGCCTCCTCCTCCCCACTGGGGCATGGAAAGATGTAAGCAAACTTCAAAAGTAAAACCATACAGCTTATTTGTATTACCTGACACTTCACTCAACCCATCTTAGCTTAAACCTGAGAGTGTATGGTTGTTACACAACTGAATTCATGTGTTCCTGGGCACTGCTAAGTATGGTCCATCTCACTTATTTCAGACAGGCTTCTGGTTGGCACTAAAGAACTGGCTAAAAGTTATACTCTCTGAAGAAGATTTACAGTGCTTATTCTTTATTCCTTTAACTGAAAAAGAAGCCACAGGTCGGGAACTATATAAGCATGATCAATACAAGAAAAATCATACCTAAGCATTTGATAGCAAGCAGCTGAAAACTAAATATAAGGAGAAAAATCTCCCCCTTTCAGCTTTATTGAAATAAAAATTGACATATAACATTATATAAGTTAAAAGTGTGTAATGTGATGATTTGATACATGAGAAAAATCTTAAAAGTACCCAGAGGGAAAGAGCTATGAATCATGTGCAGGATTACAATGAAAAGAAGGACATCCAAACAGGAACAATGGAGGACAGAGCACATTTAACATTTTTAAAGTGCTGAGAGGAAAGTAAAGAGTGTCACCTTAGAATCCTGTATCTACTGAATATATCCTCCAAAAATGATAGTAAAATAGTTACTTTTTTGGATGAAAAGATAATTACTTTGATAATATTTTTTAAATCATTCCTCACCAGCAGACCTGTAATAAAAGAAATGCTGAACAAAGTTTTTCAGGATGAGAAGAAATGATACTAGATTGAAAATTTAATGTACATAAAAAATGAGAAGAACTAGAAATGGTAAATTACGGGTAATTACACAAGAACCTTGTACTGAAACACAAATGAAGGCCATTAAATGGAAATAGACTATTTTTAAGGTTTTCATTTTGTATAAAGTGATAGTATTCTTAATTCTATGAAAACTGTTAAGTTTGGGATACATACTGTGATCCTGAAATTAAACACAAGTAAATAAAATTAAGTATAGGTAACCCAATTGAAACTGTAAAATAGACTAAAATTTTTGCTAAAAAAATAAAAAAGGGACAACAAGGGACCAAAGAACACAACAGACAAATAAGCATCTTCCTATTTGCTTCCTATAAAATACATCAAATGTAAATGGAATAAACACTATAATTAATGGCTAAAAAGGGTTATGTTGTCTGTGTTTTTTAAATACAAAGACTCAGACAAATGGAAAGTAAAAGAATGGAAAATACATGCTGTGTAAATAGTAAGCAAAGGTACTTGTGTGCTTTGATTAAATCAGACTGTAGACTTAAGCCAGGTGTACTGCCCGAGATAAAGGGAGCTACATCATAATAGATTTGCTTTAAAATTATTGAAATAATTTAAGGCACAAATGAAGGACATAGGTCTTCCTGATTATCTTGTATTTTTATTCTAACTGTACATACATGTGTACTTAACAGAGTTTCCAAAGTAAGGAGCCAAAAAAAAAAAAAAAAAAATCAACCTGACAGGAGAAATACTAAGTAGTTGGAGACCTGCGACACCTAGGGGACTCAATTGTTGAAGCATCTGACTCCTGATCTCAGCTCAGGTCTTGATTTCAGGGTGGTAAAGTCAAGCCCCGCACTGGGTTCCATACTGGGCATGGAGCCTACTTAAAAAAAAAAAAAAAATAGTTGGAGACTTTAATAGTTGGAGACTCTCTTAAAAATTAATTGAACAAATACATTAGTCAGTCTATAAAATATTTGAATAACACTGTCAGCTACCTTAACTGACTTCTAATTTACAAAACATGACCTTCAACAACTACGGAGTACACATTCTTCTTACAAACTCACTGAGTATTTAACAATATAGGCCATAAACTGGATCATAATCAGCCTCAATACATTTGAAAAGATTGAAATCATGTGGAATATGTTCTCTGACTATAACAAAATTAACTTAGAAAATAATTAATTTAGTAATAAAAACAAATTAACAAAACATTGGGTTTTTCTAAATAAAACTAATCAACAGACAAAAGGTTGATATCCAGGATCTATAAAGAACTTCTCAAACTCAACACACACAAAACAGATAATCATATCGAAAAATGGGCAGAAGATATGAACAGACACTTCTCCAACGAAGACATACAAATGGCTATCAGACACATGAAAAAATGTTCATCATCACTAGCCATCAGGGAGATTCAAATTAAAACCACATTGAGATACCACCTGACACCAGTTAGAATGGCCAAAATTAGCAAGACAGGAAACAACGTGTGTTGGAGAGGATGTGGAGAAAGGGGAACCCTCTTACACTGTTGGTGGGAATGAAGTTAGTGCAGCCACTTTGGAGAACAGTGTGGAGACTCCTGAAGAAATTAAGAATAGAGCTTCCCTATGACCCTGCAATTGCACTGCTGGGTATTTACCCCAAAGATACAGATGTAGTGAAAAGAAGGGCCATCTGTACCCCAATGTTTATTGCAGCAATGGCTACGGTCGCCAAACTGTGGAAAGAACCAAGATGCCCTTCAACGGACGAATGGATAAGGAAGATGTGGTACATATACACGATGGAGTATTATGCCTCCATCAGAAAGGATGAATACCCAACTTTTGTAGCAACATGGACGGGACTGGAGGAGATTATGCTGAGCGAAGTAAGTCAAGCAGAGAGAGTCAAGTATCATATGGTTTCACTTATTTGTGGAGCATAACAAATAACACGGAGGACATGGGGAGATGGAGAGGAGAGGGAGTTGAGGGAAACTGGAAGGGGAGATGAACCATGAGAGACTATGAACTCTGAAAAACAACCAGAGGGTTTTGAAGGGGCGGGGTGGGGGGTGGGAGGTTGAGGAACCAGGTGGTGGGTAATAGCGAGGGCACGTACTGCATGGAGCACTGGGTGTTATGCCAAAACAATGAACACTGTTATGCTGTAAATAAACAAATAAAAAAATTAATAAAACAACAACAACAACAACAACAAAAAAAACTTCTAATCAACAAATAGGTCAAAGAAGAAGTCACAAAGGAAACTTAAAACATATATACAACTAAATTCTAATTGAGGGACAAAATACCAAAATTTGTAGAATGCTGCTACAACAGTGATTAGAAGAAAAGGTAAGCTTTAAAAGCTTGATTTAAATAAGAAGTGTATGAAAGCAATGGTGTAAATCTCCATCTAAGAAACTGGAGAAAGAAAGCAATTGCAACCCAAAGTGAATAGAAGAAAATAGAATTTTTATAACATTCTTTGTGCATTCAGGCCTTCAGAATGAATTGCTCCATGTGCAACATACTGTGAATTTACATAAGTACCTAGAATTACCTGAGTGATTCATTCATGCCTCTTTGGAAAGATAACATTAGTTAGTACGATGGCAATTTTAGTTACAGTTTATTGAACCCCTATAATGTGCAGATGTATTCAAGCCCATTTGTTCTTTTATTTGAATGTTGATAAATCTGTTTTTTATTACTATTTTTTGTTTCAAGTTCTTATTTAAATTCTAATTAGTTAACATATAATATTATTTTTACAAGTAGACCTTAATAGCAATGTTGTAAAACTTATATCCTATAATTTTCATTTTATGTGTGAGGAAGTCAAATCTTGAACTGAAATCATTTCCTTAAAGTCACACAGAAAGTGGTGGAAACAGGATTCAAAACAAGGACTGATCTGCCCTTCAAACCTGTACCACTTTTTCCACATAGCTGTCTTGATAGTTACCTGTTTTTTATGGATCTCTTGGTCTTTTCCTTTTTATTACACTTCTTATAGCTCTTTTGTTATTGGCAGGTTAAGACTCTCTTGGACATCTTATTTCTACTCTATAGTTTAGTACTTTACCCAGTTTATTTTTTTTAAATGTGAGATTAAATATATTTAACATGATCTATAGATATTTCTCTCTATAGAACATAGAATTTGGTTAATGTACATTTAATGTTTACTTTGTGCTGTCCTAATGTCAAATTTACCATGATTTTTCTGAGTTACTGCGATTAAGATGTTAATTCTTTATAAAGAAGACTGTTTTTTTAATGATAAAAATAGTGAATTGAGGGGCGCCTGGGTGGCTCAGTGGGTTAAGCCTCTGCCTTAGGCTCAGGTCATGATCTCAGGGTCCTGGGATCGAGCCCCACATCGGGCTCTCTGCTCAGCGGAGAGCCTGCTTCCCCCTCTCTCTCTGCCTGCCTCTCTGCCTACTTGTGATCTTTCTGTCAAATAAATAAATAAAATCTTTAAAAAAATAGTGAATTGAAAAAAAACCCCAATATTTTAGTGATGAAAGCATTTTGAATATTTTTATTTTAGTAAACTTAATCATATGATTAAAATGTTTGATCATTAACCTTGTTTAGGTGTTTTTCTATACTGAAAAGGACCCAAACTTACTTGTCTTCAGCTTTCTATTACAATTCATTTCTGTCCTTTAAAATGTGATGTGTGCCGTTATTAATGCTTTCCAAATACTTGAATGTCTACATATTATTTGCTGTGATACATGCTTACATTTCATTATTTTTTTAATCCATATTATGGTCTTTAAATAAATAGAATCCTCCTTATTTTATGTATAAGGAAACAGGTCTGGGTTATACAAATGAAAAAAAAAAGAATTTAGTTGAGAGTCTATTGACTCAAATCTTGTACTCAAATTTTTGCTAAGTCATATTATTCAATTAAAAAAAATGTTTTCTTAAAGGTCACGGCAAAATTGAGAGGAAACTACAGTTATTTTCTTTTATCCCCTGCCCCCAAAGTAACATAGCCTCCCCTATTATCAAAAGTCCTAAGTAGAGCTGTAGATCTGTTACAGTGGATGGACCTACACACTGACATATCATAACCACCCAAAGTCCCTAGTTTACAATATGGTTCACTGTTGGTGTTAGGTGTTTTATTTGGTTTGGACAAATGTGTCATGACTTGGATTCATCCTTATAATATCATACAAGGAATTTTTACTACCCTAGAAATACTCCATGTTCTCCCTATTTATCTTCCTCCCTATACTCCCAACCACTGGCAATGACTGATCTTTTTAAAGTCTTCATAGTTTTGCCTTTTCCAAAATATCATAGAGCTGGAATCATAGAGTATATAGCTTTTCAGGTTGACTTTTTTCGCTTAGTAATAGGCATTTAAGATTCTTCAATGTCTTCATGGCTTGATAGCTCATTTCTTTTTAGTGATGAATAATCTACTTTATAAATATACCAGAATTTATCCATTTACCTACTGAAATACATGTTGGTTGCTCCCAAGTTTTGGTGATTGTGAATAAAGCTGCTATAAATACCCATGAGCAGGTTTTTGTGTGGATTTAGTTTTTCAGCTCCTTCAGGTAAATACCAAAGAGCATGGTTGCTGGATCGTATGAAGAGTAAGTTTAGTTTTACGAAAAATTGTTGTCTGCGTTATTGGATTTTGATATACCACACACAAAGAATGTTTGGAAACTTTAGGCCATTTAGATATATCATTGTACTTCTTCGAAGAATTTTGAGACAAGAAAATAAGTTTGTGCACTTACTACCCTGGTGAAAAGTACAGCAGGTTTTGTTTGTTTGTTTTGTTTTTTTAAATTAAATCCTCATGAGAGTATATGTGATATCTTCTTCCTGTGATTGTGTCTCAAAATCTAGTTGAGTGTAAAATACCAATAGAAGTTTTCAAACACTTAAATAATAATTGAATTAGTGGATGCATTGTCACTTACTAAGTTTACTAACTCTGAATGAGAAGTTAGTCCCATAAAGAATTAAGCAGTTTGTTGAAAGTTTTCACAAGTACAAGGCCTGGAAGTTTGAAACCAAAAATATAATTTTGCTTTTGTTGAACTTTGAACTTTGTTAAAAATCACATGATTTTCTTTTCATATGTGCAAAATACTATACTCAGGAAAAATAGAAGTAGACAGTTTTCATTTTAAATAAATTTACTTTCTAGTTACATATGAATGAATGTTTTTGGTCAGTGGCTAATTATCTTGCATTTATTAAATAATTGAAATATCTTAAATTTTTTTCTCCATAATAAACTTATCAGTGTATTATTAATCATGAAGATATAAATGATTGGGTTGAATTTTTGAAAATCTTTTAAAGTTATAAAGTAGATAAAATGATATAAAACTAATATAGAGGTTAGTGAATTATTTAATAGTGGTCCAGTAATCATAACTCACATTAAGAAATCTGTTCTTTATCCCTTATTATACATAAAACAGATACAGATAACAATTCAACTACTTTCAATTTCATTTTTGCATTATTCTCCCCATATCCTTCCCTTCTTATAAAAGGAGTTGTACCTATCTACATAGTTAGAGCATACATTCTTATTGTAGTCCCTTCCTCTTAATCCCCATTTAGCATTAGTTCTACAGTTGACCATGGGAATTTGTTTGGAAAGCTATGTAGTTATTTTGGGTAACAATTTTATTCTGCAATAGAGTCCTCAGAAGTTCATGGGAACAATAGTATGTGAGTCTTTGCCTGTGTTAAGATTTTTTCCGTGTGCTTTGTAATTGAAATTCAGTTTTCCTGGTTATAAAGTCTTTGACATATTATCTCTTTATCTTAAGTATGTTACCCTCTTTTCTTAGGGTGTAGAAACATAGATGCTGAAAAATGATGATTATTTTTCTTTCCCTTTTAAATTCCTTGTTCTGTCTAGATTGTTTACAGACTTTTTTCTTTATTTTTAAAGTTGAACAGTATACAATTTGATGTTGATCTTGTTGGTCAGTGATTTGGTACACTTGTTCAATATGTAATTTTAGGTCATTTATACTTTTAGGAATTTTTTCTTGAGCTACAATTTTTAGTATTTTTCCTATTTTACTTTAGTTTTCCTCTTCAGAAACACTTAACTATTTATATGTTGCATACTTTTTTATAATTTGTCACTTGTTTCATAGTCTTTAACTCTTCTACTTCTTTTATTGAAAATTTTTCTTCCTTTTTAGCTTTTATTTAAGACATATGTTTTTGTTTTTTCAGTTTAATCTGTTTCTTAAATTATTGTTCTTTTGAATCAGTGTATTCTGAGTTCCCTCAACTTATTATAGTTTCTTTCTTTCTTTCTCTCTTTCTTTCTTTCTTTCTTTCTTTCTTTCTTTCTTTCTTTCTTTCTTTCAGATTTTATTTATTTGACAGAGAAAAAGAGAGCAAGAGAAGGAACAGAAGCAGGGGAGTGAGAGAGGGAGAGGCAGGCTTCCTGCTGAGCAGGGAGCCACATTTGGGGCTCAATCCCAGACCCTGTGATCATGATCCCAGCCAAAGGCAGATGCTGAAGGACTGAACCACCCAGGTGCCCCTGTAGTGTTTCTTTCTGACTGTAATTTGTTTATGTCTTGAATCATTACTTGATACTTTAGCTTGTTTTTAAATAGTTTTAATTGTTTTGTGGACTTTTCTTTCTGATGTGCTTTTGTTGTCTTAAGGCAGTTACTTAATCTTGTTCCTTTTTAATTTTTACAGGATTTGACCATGATCTTTTCCTATCCATCATATTAATGCAAAACTGATTTCCATGAACTTTAAGAAAGAAATATAATTCAATATAATTTTTAAAATTTTACTGAGTCTGCAGCTCCTGTTGTTTTTGTGGCGTATTTTAAAATATGAGGGTTAGCTTTCTGATATTTCCTGGCTTTTGGCCTTTTCTACTTTTATGTCTCTGCTGTCCCCTTCCAGTTAATTTCTGAATCTACTCCCACTTGCTTCTGTTGCATGATCCTGTTTGGAAGAGAGCTCTTGGATGGTTAGTGGTGAGAGTTCAGAAGTGCTCATCATGCTTGAGCCACTTTTAGACTTAGCTTTGGCTCTGTGTTCATCTGTTACTGATTTAGATCTAATCACCCCCATTGTCAGCTGTTGTTCTCATATTAGCCACTGAGCTTTCCAGCAAATACCAATCTGGTGGACATTATGGTGTCTTCCTGTTCTCAGGTGATTTTCCAGGCTCTTGGATTTGACTTTTTTCCCTTCTATGTCAATGGTACCATGTAGGTTTTGTGGCTGTCAGGAGTTGGTTACTTGCTTTTATTTTGGAGGTAGAGATACTTTGTTACCAAGTATAAATTTATCCATGTGTTTTTTGGTTTCCATATCTTGCTATTCAGAGATGCAAAAAACTATGCTGCTACCTACACAAGAGCTTTGGGTTAAAGTATTTAGACATTACTGAGTCTTGAAATGACTTGATATTTTCCCAAGGGCATATGGTAAAAAATTCCCTTTATACCATTTACAATTTTTCAAAGGCTTCTGGGTGCTGGGTGCTGATTTCAGTAGGCTAGAGTACCCAGGGCTATTAGCTGAGAGAGATGCCAGTCATAGTATAAACTGGGGAGGTGAGCTCAGAGCATCCCCACAAGGTCAGTTGTACATTTCAGGGTTACGATTTGGAATTGAGTGTGTCACTATGCTCAAGTGCGTAAAAAGGAAACCATTTTTCACCATGTTTCAATGAAAACATTTTCACAATTCTAGGAACTATGAAGCCTGGACTCAGTTTTGGGGTTTTCTTCCTATATATTCCTTGTGATAACAACATGCATTTTTTTTTTAAAGATTTTATTTTATTTATTTGACAGAGAGAGGTCACAAGTAGATAGAGAGGCAGGCAGAGAGAGAGAGAGAGAGAGAGGGAAGCAGGCTCCCTGCTGAGCAGAGAGCCCGATGCGGGACTCGATCCCAGGACCCTGAGATCATGACCTGAGCCGAAGGCAGCAGCATAACCCACTGAGCCACCCAGGCACCCCACAACATGCATCTTAAGCTATGGTTCAACCAGAAATAGAGACACCTTCAGTATTCAGATGTAAGTGTAGGGTGTCTATAATAATAATTTCTTGGATTTCTAAAGTACTTAAGACTTTACAAACTGCTTTAGCATCCTTGCTCCTAAGGGAAGCCCATTAACATGGCTTTAATGAAGTTGATGCCAGTGTTGTATGTATTTTCATCCTTTTATAGCTGAAGAGACTAATAATCCTCAGATTAAGTGACTCATCCAGCGTCACACATCCTGCATGTTGCAAAATTACAACTAAAACTAGTATTTCCTGATTCTCAAACCCACCGTTTTTCCACAGGAGGGAGTTTTGGGGCCTCTACCGTTATAACAGAAATATATTTGCAACATGGTATCTGAATGCATTTGCCATAAATGCCTTTTATCCATTTATTCTGTATGCTTAGTAAATACCCAAACCATGTAATAGCAAAGGGATTAAACTTGGCAATATAATTTCACACCTCACATGATTTTTTTTTCTCAACTTAAAGCCATTCCCTAAATCATTTCTTGAAAGTCTTAGTATCCAGTTTAACCCTAGAAGTAATTTGTAAAAGGCAATGCTACAAAAACAATGATAAAAATGCAGTCATCTAAGCTCTTTCTTTCTTTACCTCAGTGGCTAAGGCTGAAGTGATTGTCTGGAGCTTGTGTTTGTTCATGTTTATCTTAATTTATATGGGACTGAAAAGTCTCCCCTTGGATTTCTGTTCTTGGTGCATTTGTTTTGGAGGAGGACCTCATGTGGGTAAACGATGTTGATTGCTATGTTTGGAAATTTTATTTGACATATCTGTGAAGAGCTCATTCAATAATCAGATTCTTGTCCTTACAGGGATATCTGTTTGCTTCGTAGGTTGGTTTTATTGCCAGATCTTAGTGGTTCATGGATTCAGTGTCAGAGTGGATAATGTTCCTAGACATCACTGACTCCCACTATCAGCTTATAGGGGAGGTGATGGAGCTCCAGAGAGCATGGCTTTCTCACATATCTTACCACTACCTCTGTTGTAAGCTTTTTCCACTCTCTTTTCCTTACTATACACGGAGTCTCAACAGGCACAAGGCTGACCGGACCTGGCTCGGCTTACCTGCTTCTCCTTACACTCTAATTTTTCCTACTGCCAATGCTGCTAAGTCGAAGCTCTAGTCAGGCTAAAATGCTTTGAAATCCAAGCAAATACCACGTTCTTCTATCCTAGGTCCTTGGCATTTTCTGTTTCCTCAGCCTTAAAAACCATCCTTCATTGCTTTTTATCTGGTTCCTATAGGAGCTTTAGGGATGAGCTCCACTGCACTTCCCCAAGAAGTTTTACTTGGATATCCCAGCCCAGTGTTGCTGACTGTCCCAACTGCTGCTGCTATAGGACCCAAACATATCACATCATAGCACTTAGCAGGTAATGCTGACATAATTACTTTTTATTTATAAATATTCCCTACTGGACTGAAAGCTCCAAGAAGTCAAGAACCTTGTCTATTGAATTTACTGTTCATTATGCTAGTACCTGTCTAGCATAGAGTGTAGTATGAAAAGAGGGTTCCATGAAATGATTATTAAATGACTGAGTTCTGGGGTGCCTGGGTGGCTCAGTGGGTTAAAGCCTCTGCCTCCGGCTCAGGTCATGATCCCAGGGTCCTGGGATTGAGCCCCACATCGGGCTCTCTGCTCGGCAGGGAGCCTGCTTCCTCCTCTCTCTGCCTGCCTCTCTGCCTACTTGTGATCTCTCTCTGTCTGTCAAATAAATAAATAAAATCTTTAAAAAAAAATGACTGTGTTCTTGTTCATATTATTATTACCTTATGCCTGTATATATGTGTACATACAAACATGCATGCACACATTACAGGTCTTAAGTATTTTATGACCCTTTGCCTTTATGCATAATATCTTCAATTTCTGAATCAAATAAAATTTCTTTTATTCAAGATCATGTACTAATGAACCCCTCTCCACATCACCATCCTAAATCTTCAGTAAACATTGTTACTCGACAAGTCATTTATTAGATTACTGTAACTATGGCTATTACATACTTTCTTGAAAGAATTTTAATGTCTGGAAGCATAAGGGATTTCAAATATCAGCATAAACAATATATAAATTATTCTAAAAATGGTATGTTTGTCTCACATCTTCTCAATACATTTAATTCTCAGGAGATAGTTTAATTCAGGAGGACAGCAAGGATCTGAGGTGGGTTGCTATGGTGAAAGTTGTTGGTTATAGAAAGGTCAGGCATCACAATATTACTAGACTAACGCTTACTAACATATTTTTTGAGAGAGAGTATACTATGAATTAGCAATTTATAACATTAATATAGAACTCAAGGTCCTATGAATGTCTGCTCTTCCTTGTCTGATCTTAGAATCTTAAAAGCACTTAGCTTAAGGGCTTGTGAAAGACAGGAAATCAATGGCAATGCTGAGAATTTTGTTCATACTTCTCTGTCCAGGTAACTTTTCTTGATCCTCTGTAGTTTAAACTTACTGTTAAAACTCATTTTGTCACCAGAATTCTATTTTGTTGGCTTTATTACTTTTTTCTGAAAGCAAAGTTGAAACTGAAATACTTACATAAGGCCTCCTCCTTGACATTAGCAGGGCTGGATATAATTTACAGGCTATTTCTGAGAACCAGACAGGGTTTCCTTAAATTAATTGCATTTTGAGAAAATGGAACAGGTTATTGATAGTATTATTTTAACATACTAAGTACTCAGACAATATGCTTTATGTCTTCATGTAGAGCTTTATTTGATGTTCTGTTTTATTTACTTTTTTTTGGTATTTTATTACTAGATATAATAGAATATGTACATGAGTACATTAAACATTTTTTAATGAGTTTTGTTTTGTTGCTATTTTATATTTATAAGCTAACAAACATTAAAATGTTTAATTTTTTTTATTTCATGTATATGTGATGTTTATGGAAATTGTAATGTTTCTTTGTATCTTCCTACTAGTAAATTAAGTTTGATTTTTTTTTTCTTGGCTTTTTTTCTCTAGTTCTGCCAGTTGATTGGTAATTAGTTTTGCTACTTATGAAATATTGTATATTGTTTAAATATGACCAAATTTTTTCAGAATTAAGTCAAAATATCCTGGTGCACAGGAATGTGTGCTATAAATTGGAAGTGTATGCGTTAGTTTCGGCAGATAACATAATAAATTCAAGTGGCTTTTAACAGTTTGGACATGGAATGATTTATCCATTAACATGTTACAACATTTGTTACATTGTTACAATGTAACAATGTAATAATATCCTCTGCTAGTAAGTTACTTGGAAGGAGGGATCCCATCTCATTCATTTTTCTATCCCTGACAGTATTTTTTCTTTTACACATCAAATGCTCAAGAAATCGCTGAAAAGGGGTGACATTAATTTGGATGAGTTATGAATTATTTATTATAGCATATTTATAGGGAAGAACAAAGTTAACTGTGTGGTTTTCATCATTTTTCTTGGGAATTTTTTACATTGTGTTATGCTGCATGTCTTTTTGCTCTGCTAGTTGTACTTTCCACCCTTTATCTTACTCACTGCTCTGGAAGGTTGAACTGAAGGGAACACATCAACAGGGCTTTTAGCTCTCTTTGGATTTGGTTCATGGGGTGGCAGGAGACCAGAGTGAGGGTGAAAAGTCAGGTTGGGGTATTTATTCCCTTGGTTGCTTCTTGGAGGTCCGCTAGTCATGCATCTGTAGGTTACTGCTTTTCTCCAAATATGTTCCAAATTTGGAACAATTGAAGAACATTCTCCAAATATTCTGTGACTGTCCTGCCTGGTCCTGGGAACCTCTCTCCCTTCTAGTCATCTGTATAGGCCTAGAGGTTGTTAACACTTTGACTGCTTGTAGCCCTGAGTTTATCCTCTGTTCCCTTAGTGAAAAGTCCTTTTGTAAATAAATTTCCCTTGAGGGACACTAATTTGACTGTGCCATCTAGTTGGCCTTGCAACTTGAATGACAGACGCATCTTACTGTGACTTTGTTTTAAAATTCTTTTCTCTTTTTCGGTGCTCTATCAGCAGAACTTAATTTCCATAAGAACAAACACAATTTACAGATTTGATATAACTGAAGCACTTTTTGAAGGCATAAAGCAAATTTTTCAATCCTTTTAAGAAAATGGTATCTTTAATCTGTGTGCTCTACCATAAAGGGAGTTGTAGACCATTTAAAATTAACATATTCATTAATCCAATAAATAACTGAATACACAGTGTGCCAAGATCTATAGGTACTTCTTTCTATGATGGAGGTTTAGGATGTTGCATGCTTCTTCTGGAGCATGGGCTGAAATGTCTCTCCTGTACCAGTAATATAACTAATACAGGGGAAGTAAGCCTGCCATTGCTGTCAACCTCACCTGCTTGTCTAGAATAAACATCATCAGGAATAAATATATTTGTTCACCTGCCTGGCTATTGTATCTATTTCTCAAGTGATTTCCCAATTCAGACAGGAATAAGGGAGGTCACATACTTACCTTCCCAAACCTGTGCAGCTGACAAGTGGGAAAGGGTATTCCAGACACAGGTATTAAATGGCTTGGCATATTTGGGTCTTTTGCCAGATTTTGACCTGTCCATTCTTTAACATGACTACAGATTGAAGGTCTGACTGAAACGAAATTTGTATTTTTAATCTCACTCTTGTATTTCATAGTCAGTATTTTATAAACTCAACGTGTAGGGAGTCATGAGTAGGAGCTTTTAGGAGAAGATAATAGAACAGAAATTTATGAAGAATAAGTGGGAGATAGTATTAAATGTAGCAAAAGGGTCAAATAAGAAAGGGAGTCAATGAATTTATTGGTACTGACAGTAGGGATATGTCTTGTATTCTTAAACAGGGTTTTAGGGATAGAGGCCTAATTCTGATAGTTTGAACAATAAAGGAGAGGCAAAAAAGAGCAGATGGAGGGTCAACGTCTCTCAAGAGACTTACAAGTGAAGGAAAGAAGGGGAAAATTTAGGAGCTACAGTGACGCACAGTAACTAGGTCTTTTTTTAAGGATGGAAGAGATTTGGAGATGATTCTAATCTATAAAGAAAGCCAGTAGAAATCTTGAAAAGATTAGGAAAGGAAAAAGGAAGAACAGAATATCAGATCAGTTGAGGAAGGCAGAGTCTTGGGCTGGGAAGGACCTTTTACCCTCTGGTCTAGAGAGAAGATGGAGATGGTGTGGATACATGTCTGTATTCATTACTCAGTAGTCCTTAACTTGTCAGACTCTTTTCCACTGCTGATCACCAACTGAAACATTACATGCTTTTAAATTTTGGGAGGGAATTTGAATCCCTGCTTGAAGAATATATACTAAGTAGTGTTCCTCACAATTGAAATCCATGTTGTAAATCTGTACTTTCTCACTGACCAGAATTTTTAAAATGATTTTTTTTTTTCTGGATGCTTGTCTCTGATTATAATAGTTTTGGGTAGTGGTTCTAAAAGTGAACATGGGGGCACCTGGGTGGCTCAGTGGGTTGGGCCGCTGCCTTAGGCTCGGGTTATGATCTCGGGGTCCTGGGATCGAGTCCCGCATCGGGCTCTCTGCTCAGCGGGGAGCCTGCTTCCCTCTCTCTCTCTCTGCCTGCCTCTCTGTCTACTTGTGATCTCTCTCTCTGTCAAATAAATAAGTAAAAAAAAAATTATAAAAGTGAACATGGAAAGGAAGGCAAACAGAGGGAGACGGATCATCAGTGTGTGAGTCCAGTGGCTTCCACAGTGGAGAACTATTGATATACAGCCTTCTAAAAATAAGATTTTCTTTGTTCTCCAGTGTAGGTCAAATTTTGTTGTATTCCCAATCCAAAGCACTATTAAGCACCATTTGGATATCCTGCATGATGCTTTCAACTCTGTGGAAGTGAAATTCCTTGGAAGGTTCTTACACAGTTCATTTGATTTTATGGGTAGATAAAAAGGTTTCCTATGGCCCTCCACAAAATCTTGAGGCAACAGATTTTGGGGATACCATATTGGAACCACTTTTTTAGAACTTCTGAATTGGTGGGGCTGGGGTGACATCATGAAACTCAAGGAGTCTGGTTTTATGTGACATGAAATCATTATCTTCTTGCCTTAGCTGGAGCCTAAGTGGCAGGGTATTATTATCTCATGGAAACATAGAAAGCAAGTTGTTACAATCTCCCAACAATGAGACTCTGATCAAAGGATTTTTTTAGGGGTTTCATTTTCTCTTAACTGTGTATATTTTATCTTTGAGGAAAGGGACACATATGGTTATGCAGCTTAAGCACAATGGAAAATAGTTCAGACTGTGAATTCCATCTGCTTCCCAGAAGGGTTCCTAGTGGTAGTGAAGAGGCCCAAGGCACTTTGACTATCACCTGGTTTTAGATGTGTTCACAGAGCTTGACTGAACAATTCTGCTTGCTGTCTGCACTTAGCATATCATCTCTTGGTCACAGCCTTTCAGCTTGGCCTTATGTATGTCACATACATACACGTATAACAAGAAAACACTGTCCATGCCAGCTGGCATGAGTCCAAGAGTAGGGGCTCTCTAAGTGGTATCCTTTCCTGAACAGTTATTGCTTTGTCATTTGTCTTTATTCCCATGCTTTGTTTCTGTCGTAGTTTTTTGGCCAGTATACTGCTTATTCTTGTACTAGGTCTGTTTCTTCAGCTGAAAATCAGTGTGGCTGAGTCCCCTATTGTGCCAAACGTTCTTCCCTCTGACTGCCTTTTTCTTCTGTAATCTCCATTCAAGCTGCCATCATCTAAAAGGCAAAATCAGTGGCAGGTAGATAAATTACACCTGATGTACTTTTTATAGGGCTCTTTATTTAGTCATGTTATTGCATGATTGCTATTATGTGTAGGCTTCACTACCTTAAGAATTTTAGCAACTTGATTTCTTCTATGATCTTCTAAAAAAAAAAAGGATCAGATTGTAAATGGTCTGTAGAGAATTTTAGTTCTTTGCTTCTCTTCAGTGACTGGAAGTATGTGATTATACCATATTTAAGCCAGCAAGACATTCTTTAAAAAACCTGGCATGTATGAGGACCATATTTAAAATGAGTGACAATAAAATCTATAAAATTAAATCTCATAGTAATGTATTTTCTTGAATTTTAAAAACTTAAGAGCTTATTATGTGCCAGATATTGTACTTATTGCCAAATGAAGATATTCAAATATCAAATACTGATAGTACATTATTAGTTTAGAAAACAGTCTCTGATATTTCCCAGCTGAATAATCTTTATTTTTAAAGGAAGAATACCAAACTAGATAAAGCCATGCTTCATTACTTCTACACCCAGACAAGCAAACTCATTTACATCTGAGCTCTCTTAGAGCCTCACAAAACTAAATATTTCCGTGTTTTAGTAGTGCTCCGCTGTCAGTCACAGATTCATTCTCTGGAGAGTGTTTTTCTCCCGCTCCTGCAGATGTTCTTTTCTTGTATGGAAACCTTAAAGCACAAGCTTCAGATGGTCCTGGTAATAATATTTTTATTTTAAAAATCAATGTACAGATTGATGCATTTGAGTCCATCAGAGAATCAGCAGCACAAAGGTACCAATTTACTTGTTTAATCTGAAATGCTGCAGGATGAAAAAATCACCTTTCTAGTTCCTCTGATTCTGTTGACATGAAGTAGCCATCAGAAGAAGAAAGCTACTTGTCTTCACTTAAACTGTTGTTCAGGAATATATAAATGTGTATTTCTGCTAGAAACCAATTTCCAAAGTGATCGCTGTAGTAAGACATCAGTTATAGAAATTCTGCTTTATTATCCTTTCTCTTTAGTTAAAAGAAGAAATGCTTAATGATTTCAAATGGCAGCGTACCATGAGTCCACGGATAATATGCTGCTCTACACATTTTCTTCAACAGAGCTTACTTTAGCAGTAATGGATTAACTTCTAAAATTTCTGTTCTTTGCCCTTTTATTCATTATGATGGTAGACTGATCTTTGCTAATTGCACATTTCTATTACCGGTTGCCAGATCTTGCTGCCTGAATCTTGAAATGATTCAAAGGGGTAAAAAAATCTACAAAAGCTTTTACAGCTCCATGATTTTGGGTTTGTGAGTTCTGTATTGTAAGAGTCTAAACACAGGAAGCATTTAACATTCCCTTGCTTGCTATCAAAATAGCTAGCTTGCCCAGCTTAAACATTGTATTTTTACCCTATTTTTTGCAAGGAATGAAAATGTCTTCCTCTAATCAAGAAGCACCTTTCATTGTTACTCCATTAAACTTTCAGCAATTATTTTAGTTGTAGTTGCTTACAAACACTGAATTTTGTTGTTGTTGGTTTTGTTTCAGCATAATATAAGTCCTCTGCTTTCCAAAAGACTTATTGATTCAAGATTAGTTTTATAATTCACTAATATGGTGGTTTTGGCAGTTACAGGTTCTGAATAGTCAGAGATGATTATTGGACAGTTTACCTTTTTTTTTTTTTAAGATTTTATTTATTTATTTGACATAGAGAGATCACAAGCAGGCAGAGAGGCAGGCAGAGAGAGAGAGAGAGAGAGAGAGAGAAGCAGGCTCCCTGCCAAGCAGAGAGCCCGACGCGGGACTCGATCCCAGGACCCCGAGATCATGACCCGAGCCGAAGGCAGGGGCTCAACCCACCGAGCCACCCAGGCGCCCCAGTTTACCTTTTTTTTTTTAAGTTTAGGTTTATGTAAATATTTAGACCATGCCTTTGAGAATAAAACAAAATTTAAATGACAATACTAACACAAAACTGATGTTGTGGAATGTTTTTGGTTTACTTTGTTGATTTCCTTTTTTTTTTTTTTTTTAAATGGCTATAAAGTACACTAGTGCTCCCAAAAGTGGATGTAGACCTGGATATGGCTGCTTAGATCTAATGGACAGTGCACCCACATAAACAGCATTTTTCCTGCATTTCTATTAAATAGTTTCTCATTGATTTTCTAGCATGAGAGAACTGGAAAAGACAAATCCTTACAAGTAACAATAGTCCACAGATTGGTAAATATTGGAAATAATACCTATTTCCATTCTTAAATCTCCCACAGGAACAGTCATATCAGTGTGAAAGAGTAGTCATATTTGGATTGGCCAGTGGCCATCTGGGAAAAAACAAATTGTCCCATACCTTACATCAGAATAAATTTTAAGTGGATCAGATATTTACTTTAAAATATGACACCATAAAAATACCAGAAGAAGCCATGGAGTAAGTGTATTTGACTTAGGAAAAGCTTCTTTAAGAATACAAAATTCAGAAAACAAAAAAATACTGATAAATTGTATCATATACAAATAAAAATTTTTGCCTGGTAGAAACTGAAAATTCAAAATACACATAACAAAAATAAGTCATTTGCAAGTCATACCAGCAGAAATAGTATTAATTTCCTTAATGTCAACAACTCAGCAGAAATAAAAATAAGAAAACAGCTACCCAGCTAGCCATTGCAAAATGGGTAAAGGGTATGCATTGATAGTTCCTAGAAAAAAATTTCTTAAAAAGCTGAAATCATTCAACTTTATTCCTGATAAAGATAAAGGCCATCTAAGAAGACTAAATTAGCATATGTTCATGTATAAAATGGGCAAATCATATAAATTTGATAACAAGATGTTTTAAGAGCACCTGAGGAACCAAGCATTTTCACCTGTATGGTAATATAAGACTGTGCAACTCCCACAGAAGAAAGTTTGGCCTTATCAAAATTACTACTGCTTATATTCTTTAAATTAGTTATTTGGTGTCTGAAAATTTATCTTGTAGACATACTCATATATACATGGTATGAAAGTAAACAAGTCTATTCATTGCGATCATGAAAAATTATAAACCCAATTGTTTATAAGTTATGGACTGCTTTAAATAAGTTCTGGTATTGCCATATTGTTTGGAGAACCATGCAGCAGTATAAAATAAATAAAATGACTCTTTACTATTATGGAAAGACCACCAAGATATATTAAGTAAAAATAGCAAAGTGAAGAATGGCACTGTAGTATATTAACACTGATAATGAAAATGTGTGTTTATTGTATGCATGTGTAAATATTCACAAGATCTCTGGAAGAATATCCCTAGTTGAAACCTAAGTATGTAGTTCCTTCTGAGAACGGGAGCAGAGTAGACTGGAGGTCAGAAGACGTATCCCATTCTGCTTCTTAAAAATTGTGAATCATAAATACTTCTAACTCAAAGATTGAACATACACACAAACCCACACCCTACATGCACACTGCCAGAAACAAAAAAACTCAGTGCATTCATTTCTCAAAACTCTTATGTATGATTCTAGTTTTGTAAGAGATGAGTCTTGAGTTTAAGAAAACTATGAACTTGCCAAAATCTTGTAAAGATCGTTAATACTTCATCAACAATATAGAGAATATACCATAGAAAGTCTTTATACATTCTTACCTATGCTGAAACACTTGTAATAAGTATATTGCATTCACTTAGGACAAAGTAGTAAGCTAGACTTTCCTCACTCAAAATAAAGCAAAAGAGGATTTAAGAAAAGTTTAGGAAAAAGGAGCGAGATAATATTGTCTAAGAAGATATTTGGAGAAGGTTTGTATGTTCAAGTATACCCCAGAACTCAAATAAGTGAGACATAATAGAATTTGGTAAATAAATCTATTACTGACTTTGTTTTTTATTAACCAACCCATCTTTGGTATTTTGTATCACCTTTTGGACCTCAGTGAAAGAAGGGATCATAGGAGATGATCTTGAAGATCTTCTCAAGAATCTAATATTGTGGGGTGCCTGGGTGGCTCAGTGGGTTAAGCCTCTGCTTTCGGCTCAGGTCATGATCCCAGGGTCCTGGGATCGAGCCCCGTGTCAGGCTCTCTGCTCAGTGGGGAGCCTGCCTCCTCTTCTCTCTCTGCCTGCCTCTGCCTACTTGTGATCTCTGTCTGTCAAATAAAAAAATGAGGCGAACCATAAGAGACTATGGACTCTGAAAAACAACCTGAGGGTTTTGAAGGGTCAGGGGTGGGAGGTTGGGGCAACCTGAGGGTTTTGAAGGGTCAGGGGTGGGAGGTTGGGGGAACAGGTGGTGGGTAATGGGGAGGGCACGTTTTGCATGGAGCACTGGGTGTTGTGCAAAAAGAATGAATACTGTTACGCTGAAAAAATAAAATGGAAAAAAAAATGAAATCTTTATAAAAAAAAAGAATCTAATATTGTTACTCTGATATAAATTATTGAAGGTTTTTCACTCTATACAATGTGTTACGATTCAAGGAAGCATCTTTATATTGTGATGAATTGAGCAAGATACAGTAAACACTGTAAAAATGAATACCTTTATTTTGGACATCTTAATGGTGTCATATAATTAATTCTAATGATAGCCTAATGATAATAGATTTTTTTACACTGATGTATGATTTTTATGTTTTTTAAACATTTTTAAAAAGATTTTTATTTATTTGACAGAGAGAGATCACCAGTAGGCAGATAGGCAGACAGAGCGGGGGGGGAAGTAGGTTCCCCACTGAGCGGAGATCCCAGTGCAGCGTTCAGTCTCAGGACCCCAAGATCATGAGCCAACGGCAGAGGCTTAACCCACTGAGCCACCCAGGTGCCCCTGACTTTCATGTTTAACATGTAAATGCTATATTTGACCTAGTAGTTGGCACATATAGTAAGTTTCATAGGTTATAAATGTCATAAATATTAGTTGTTTTGATTTTCAATCGGAGAGATGCTTAAATCTTCCAGGATTTGCTAGAGAGCATATCAGAGAAATGATGACACATTTATGGGTTTTGAAGCATCTATAGAAGTATCCAAGAGTAGTTGTCCAGGAAGACTTAGGGCCAAGAATTGGGTGGGCATGGCCAGCGATGTTAAGAGGCATGAAAGATGATCAAACATGTGGAGGCCTGCAGTTGGTTGGGAATTTACAAATTATTAAGTACAATGAAGGAGTGGTAGGAATTTTAGGGAAGGGAAGATATTAAAGAACATGTTGCTGCCTATAAAGGACTTGGGTTTGTTTTGGCAGTGGTAAGTCACTTCAGTTTTTAAAGTAAGTGAGTAGTAAGCATTTTAGATAGATTTTCTGAGCATTATAGTCCATGGACTTGGAAAATGGTAGATGGGAGGGAGTTAGACCAATTAGGAACCTTTCTAATAGTAGACAAAGAAAGATAGGTAGACAAAGAACGATAAATGCTTGAACTAAGATAAGATCAGATTCTTAAAACTGCATTTAGGGATGTCTGACTGTTTACTATGGTGTGAGTTTATTTTAACTAAATCTTGGGGATTAGAGGGAAGCCAATGACTTCTCAGAACAGCAGCATTTCTTTCCTTTCTTTTTCTCTCTCTTTTTTCTTTCTCTCTCTCGTTTTTCTTTCTTTTTTTCTTTCTCTCTTTCTTTCCTTTCTGGCTTTGCCAAATGGAAATAATTTTTGCAGGTATTTCTTGAGGTTTTGTGACCTCCTTTCACATTTTTGTCAATGTATTTATGTGTATTATTTGGTTATTCTTACTTTTTTGCTAATAACTTGATAGAAAAACATAAAATTTCATATTACAGTCTCTAAAACTAGCTGTAGATAATGTTCTCCCTAACATATATAGTTAAAAAAGAAAAAAAAAAGGCATTGACAGCAGGAACAAGCTGAAGATGGAGCTGTTGATAGTGGGGATCAGGATTAAGTTATAAATGCAGTCAACCTTATGACCGCCCCCCCTTGGCTGATCTAGACACCAGTATTGTTCTTCTTGCTTTCTCTTGACTATCCTGAATGGCATCCATGAGTAAAGCTCCTTCAAAAGAAACAAAAGGAATACGTGTGAAGCAAAAGGAATATGTGTGATCCAAAAGAAAAGGATTCCTTTTAAGCAGTATTTTGCATTCTTACTTAGAATTTTATTTATTAGGCTTTATTTTTTCGGTAAATTCTTCATTTAAGTAAGACTCTATTAGATAGCCCAATAAAGAGTATGAAACAAGTTATTAGCCTGGACCTCTAAGACCTGTTGAACTATGTTGAAAATATTCCTCCAGTTAGAATCTGGTTCTTTAGCTTGATTTCAGATGCAATCAACATTCCTACAAGTGGAACCATAAAAATAGTTGAAGCATTCAAAATAGTTACCATCAGTTCTACTTTAGGGTATATATTCGTCACACTATTTCTTTTTAAGGGAGTTACTGAGTGAGGTTATAAATTTGAACTTTACCTAAACTTTTTTCTGGCATCAAGGGCCAAAAAAAGTGTTTTGGAATCTTTTTTCTTTGTGTTCATTCCAGCTACTTGTGATGGGTCAGTGTGTTTCTGAGTTGAATATTTGCTTCTCAGCATTGATGCTTCCCTAAGAGAAAGAACAACAATATTTGAACACCAAATAGCTTGGCTTCTTGTTTCCCATCCTCTCTCCATCTGCACAAAGATAGTAAAACACAGAGACAGACACACGGAGACAGAGACAAGCACATGGGATCAAAAATCTTGATCTCTTGCTTACCCTTTGATATTTTAGCTAGGAGCAAATGAATGAATCAGCAGCCTGGCCCTCTTGAATGAAGGTAGCTTTTTGCCTCTAGGGATCTCTAACCCACTGGCACCATCAGAGCTAAACATGTGCTTATAATGTCAAACATTATTTTCTTTCGATACCAAACACACCAAAAGTCAAAGTTATTCAACCTCTGGATTAAAAAATAAAATCCAGTGGCACCTGGGTGGCTCAGTGGGTTAAGCCTCTGCCTTCAGCTCAGGTCATGATCTCAGGGTCCTGGGATCGAGCCCCACATCAGACTCTCTGCTCAGGGGGGAGCCTGCTTCCTCCTCTCTCTCTGCCTGCTTCTCTGCTTACTCGTGATCTCTCTCTGTCAAATAAATAAATATATAAATCTTTAAAAAAAATAGAAAATAAAAAATAAAATCCAGTGAAATTATACTCTGCAAAAAACTGTTTTGTCTCCATTATTTCAGGATTCGTTCTATGTTTGTATCAACGTGGATATCATTGCTTACATTGTGACTTAGGTGATGAAGGCAGCACTAGGTCTTTGCTTTGCCTCTCCTTCTATTCTCTACAGTGTATATATCATCCATATGTTTGAGGTTGAAGTTAAGTGACGCAGAGTCCAGAAATTGGGAAGGCTCCACACAGGAGATTAGTAGTTAAAATAAGTCATTTCAAGTATCCAGGTTAATCCTTTTCCTTTACTCTGTCACTCTTAGGGTCAGCTTCCTCTTAGGAGGGTACTCCACGTTTTAGTTGTGAGATGGCTACCAGTGGCCATTGAGTCTAGATGCTTCCTCATTAGTGTTCAGGAAGAGAAAGAGTAGTGTCTCTTTCCCAGAAAGAATGTGCAACTCTGTTCATGTATGCCATTGGCCCAAATTGATTTAAGACTGCTCATCTGAATGATGAGAATCAGTGGAATGGATGCTGGTGAGTCCCATTGTTACCACAGTGGAAGGTAGGCTGAGTAGCTTTTTGTGGGCAGCTTTATGTAGGCTGAGTAGCTGGAACATTTAAATAGGAGTTCACCAAAAGTCTAGGAATAACAAAGGAAATAAATATAGCCAATTAGATATTCTGGTTGTGTAACTGGCCTTAATTATCTTTTGCTTGGAGTACCTGGCAAGACTCTTCCCTGAATATTCCCACTTCTGTTACTATATTTAAAGATACCTGTACTTTCTGAAGGAACTCAAACCCATATTCTTTGGGGTTGGCATAAGTAATCTCAGCAGACAAAAGCTGGAACCAGAAACTCTAGCTATCCTCCTTTATGTGGTAGTGGATTTCATTTTACTAAGGCAGCCAGCAGACCTCCTTTCTAAGTCCAGGAATATCTAGACACTGGTATATGTGGGTAACTGTGTAGCTGTGTGTGTGTGCACATGCACACACACAGAATTGAGGGAGAGAAAGGAAAATCACTGGCATCTTGTAATTTGTCATTTGTCAAACTGACATTGAAATGTATATTTTGAGCATTACATGGTCTCCTTTCATAACTCTGAAAAATATCAGGGTATTTTAGGGATATAATATGGTGTCAAAGCACTTTATTATAATAAATAGCCCATAGTAAATTGATTACATATAATGTTTTTATACTTAGTAGACCTCTAAGATTGAATCATAGCCATGAAACACTGCATTTTATTCAAATAAACATGGAATATTTTAGGTCCAATGAGAAAGAGTCCTATAAGGAAAAAAAATACACATTTCAAATGACTCAAAAGTAAAGCCACCTAAAAATTTCACAAAATACCATTAGCCCTTGCAGAACTTTAATTTAGGGATATACTTAAAATTAGGCTGTGATGTAGTCCTAATTGTACAATTGCTATTATCCAAATTAAAAAAAAAACACCTTTTTATCAATAGTAATTGCTTTTAGAAATATAAAAATATCTAGTCAAAAAATGAGCCAGTAGTTGTCATAGATCATTCACACACTCAAAATCTTTTTTTAGTTTTTTAAAGATTTTATTATTTATTTGAGAGAGAGAGAGAGAGAGAAACAGTGAGAGAGGGAATATGAGTCGGGGGAGTGGGAGAGAGGGAAGCAGGCTTCCAACTGGACAGAGAGCCCGATGTGGCGCTGGATCCCAAGACCCTGGAATCACGACCTGAGCCGAAGGCAGATGCTTAATGACTGAGCCACCCAGGTTCCCCAACACACGCTCAAAATCTTAAGATATATTTATAAATGCTTTATTTGACTTATTGAAAAATACTCTCATCCATCTTCATTGACTTTAGTCCATTTGGCCCACTATAACAAAATACTATAAACTGGATAGTTTTATAAACAAATTTATTTCTCACATTTCTCAGGGCTGGAAAGTCCAAGATCTAAGTGCCAACACATTCAGTGTCTGGTGAAGACCTCTTCTTAGGTCATGTAAGGCACTCGCTAGGACTGCTTTTATAGAGAGCACTAATCTCACTTATGAGGACACAAATATTCATATCTTAGCAATATGTTACCTTTTTATAAAGTCCCCCATAACTGAAATAACTGAGTAATATTATGAGAAAGAATTCAGGGAAACAAAACTTAGGAATATTCTTCTGGAGACATGTGTATAGCATAAATTAGAGAACATCATTAAAATAATCTTAGTAATTACGAGTAAATTTTTCTCAAAAAGTCCTATAGATGACAAGTTTTATTCCTTTAATAAAAAGTTATTGAATAATTATTTTCCAGGCACTATTACCTATCTAGGAGATAGGACCTTAATGTCTTCTCATGGAGGGGAACTGTGGTTGAGGGAGGGGGACACAGAAAAAAATTGTTAAATGATCAAGGTAGTTTCATACAGAGACAAGTGGAATGAAAGAAATAAAACAATGTAATCAAAGAGAGTGTTGAGGAGAGATTGACCAGTTAGACCAGTAACAGGTCTTCTTCACTGAGAAATTGATGCTGGTGCTGAGGCTGAGATACACTGAATAAATATGCAGAGGGACCAATCAGGTATTTCAGACATGTAGTTAATACATCAGTTAGGAAGTATGCAATTTCACTAATAGTCAAAGAAATAAAAATCAAAATGCACAAATTATACCTCAAATCAAATCAAATATGTCTTAAGATATTCTCACCTAAGGGGCACCTGGGTGGCTCAGTGGGTTAAAGCCTCTGCCTTCGGCTCAGATCATGATCCCAGGGTCCTGGGATCGAGCCCCACATCTGGCCCTCTGCTCCTCAGAGAGCCTGCTTCCTCCTCTCTCTGCCTGCCTACCTGTGATCTCTCTCTTTCTCTGTCAAATAAATAAATAAATAAATAAAATCTTAAAAAAAAAAAAGATATTCTCACCTAAGGAAACTGTGAGGCAGTAAGTGGTTATTCCTTCAAGCTGGTGGGTTTATGGTTATTTAAGACGGTGATAGAGTCTCCTTCAATGATGGAACCAAATAAGGAAATTTCTACTTCCTGGGTTAGGTATAGGCAGAAGACTCTGCCTTGGTCTTTATTTAATGTGATATTTATACATATCTAAGTTATCCAATTATTTATTCTCTACATTGCTGCAGCCATAATATTGATCGATGTCCCTTCACAAAAATAATACCTAATATACCAAGCACTTTAAAACTTAGCCATCTCTCTCCATAGAACACTAGCTAATAGCTAGCACTAGCTAGCACCAGGCCATCCATTCTTGCTATATATCAATATGATATGAATGTAGGGAAAGTTGATTGCTCAGTAAAATGGCAAGTCTTAGAAAAGACATAAGGTTTCATAAAGGTGGTGAAAGTATATTGAGACTTCATAAATTATATCTTGCAGAATTAGACCATTTAACTATTGAGGAAAGAAGAAATCAAGGCTGTTGGTAGGATGGTAGATTAACTCCAAGTGAAATTTCCCCCACCCCCCAGGTACTAATGACTAAAAATGTGTATTTAAAACAACACTTTAAGTAGTGTGCCAGTTGACCTGGATTTAATTTTCTCTGGTTCTCCATCCAGTCATCATCCCACTTTTCTAGGGATAAGATTCTGTTAAGCCTAGTGCTTTGAATGGTTTTCTACTACCATTTTGGCTTCCAAGTGTCTCTACCATTATGTTCTACCAGTTACTACTGTGCTCCAGCTGCTAAATTGGATCTCCTCACAGGAATGATTACCTGAATGAAGCATGGTTTTGCCACATCCGTATTCTGCTGCAGAACCCACCAATTTTCCTTTTCAGGGCAGCTTCTCTACTGATTGAATAAAGGCACTCACACTTTCCCTAGGGAGATCTAAGCAGCAGATCTCTGCTCATTTCCAGCTTCTATCCCCTTCTTAGCCATCAATAAGTTACTAAGATGCTGGAATGTCTCATCTAAGAGGTAAATTATTATGAGATCTTCTGAAAATGTTTTTATTTTTATTCATCCAATGCTGCATTCCCTTGTAGACAATTTTTGCTTTGCTGTACTTGCATTGCTTTCCGAAGATAAAAACAACTCCTTTGTGGCAAAGTCTGTGCCCTATCTGTTCCCTTCTTCTCTCCATGAAATAGAGGTATCCCTCCTAGTGTTAATGGTCGGTGTTAGCTGACCACATGCCCACCCTGAAGATAGATGGCTAAACCCCCTTATAATTGGGTGGGTCCATTTGACTATAGTTTGGCCAGGGAGAAGTAAGAATCTTGCAGAAAGCGTCTAAATGAGATAGGGCATCCTTCTCTCTGCTCTTTTTCTGTTATTGAGTGGAATATGGACGTGATGATTAAAGTAGGTCAGTCATCCTGGACCACAACATTGAAACAACAGGACAGAAGGAGCCTGGAGTTCCCTATGATTTTGGACCTGCCTAGCTATCCCTGGACTCCCTAAATTTTAATGAGACAAAATTTCCCATCCACATTTACCATGTGGATATTTTGAGTTTTCTGTCACTCAGCAAAATCTGATCCTAAATTGATACACTCTGTATTACTAATTTACTTAGTTTTTATTCATTTCAGAGTCATTTTAGAGACTAAGATATATTGACACTTCTATTTTAAGAGCAAAGAAATTCCCAAGTGTCTTGTCGTTCTGACACCTCTATTTTCTAAAAGTGCCATTGTTGTGTTACTCAGGTATGTACTCTCCTTGGATTTAACTTAAAAAAAAAAATGTGCTCTAGTTTTGTAGTTACAATGGCTGTTGTACATTGTTTTATACCTGATTTAGAGCTTCTAAATTCTAATATGTTTTCAACTTACCTGCAGATTTCTTCCTTCCTTTTTTTTTTTTTTTTTTTGGTCTATGCTGCTGTTGCTTTTCTCCTCCTCATATTCCACTTGTTCCTTCTCCATATATTGAGGAAAACTTTTTTTTTGGTCAATTTTAAGAGAATCTCTTTCAAAAACAAGGAAATAAACCAATATATGGGCAAATACCTGTGGTGCTACCATTTCAGCATTTATCATACACCCCTGTGAGGCTCCCCACTCTGCACTGGCAGAGATCATGGTGATAAGCATACAAAGCAGGTTATTTATAAGTTAAGGGTGGTTGATATCCACTCTTAATTCTGAAGTATTAAGTCCTGAGTACTCTAATGAATACACCCAATGGGTACAATTTCTTGTTTATCAAATACTTTGATAAATACTTTCATGTCTTTTAGCAATACTAGATGGACCTTGAATAAAGATCTATACCCTTTGTGTTTCTGAACACCTCAAAGATAGTTGATGCATTATTCAATAATAGAAAGGTAGAAGTAGCCTCTGAGTATGAAACAAACTGTCCTGATGTATTTCTTCATCTTTTAACTATTGAGGACTAGGGAATGGTGGTTCCACATGGTGGACATTGTGCTTGGGTTAGTTTTAGTGCTGTGTCTGAGACTTTAGGGAAAGTCAAGAGCAGCATGTCTAGTACTTCTCTTGGGAACAGTATATTACTCAGTGTGTCTTTGTGTGTGACCTTGTACTAAAAACACCAGTCAGTGACAATGGATAGTGTTTTCCAACAGTGACTTTGTAGAAATAACAAAATGTTCATTATTTGGATGATTACTTCTGAGAGCAACATTTGATTAAAAAAAAAAAAAGAACACATAACCTTAAGCCATAATCGGAAGAATTTTTTTAAAAAGATTTTATTTATTGATTTGACAGAAAGAGACACAGTGAAAGAGGGAACACAAGCAGAGAGAGAGGGAGAAGCAGGCTTCCTGCTGAGCAGAGACCCTGTGTGGGGATTGATCCCAGGACCCTGAGATTGGGTCTGAGCCGAAGGCAGACGCTTAATGACTGAGCCACCCAGGCGCCCAATTCAAAGAATTTTTAAGCTACCTTTGTAAGATGTAGCTATCTGGATATAGCTTATAACTTCTGGCCATTGACCTTGATGCAGGAAGGAAATTTAGAATACCTTGTACAGCTATGGATGGTGTGTCCTGTACTAGCCACTCTGACTTATCTTTGCTAGACCTACCAGGACAAGTTAAACACTCAGGTGAGCTCCTGAAACACAGGCATTTTTTGTAGTTGTTTGGGTTGACTGCTACATAAACTTTTTGAAGTTTTGAAAACTTTTACAATAGAATGAGGAAGTTGTTCAATGGGAATAAAAAAAGTAACTTTGACAAAGAAAAAGAAAAGATACTCAGATTTAGCTGTCTACTGGTCTGCCCTCAACTTCAGCTCTAGTTTCTAGTACACGAAGTGGAAGAAGTGAGGTGAGACTAGTGATTCTGGTTAATCTTTTATTTTTTTCAAAGTAGGTTTTATTTTCTTCATTCTTCTATCCATGAATTCCATTTAATTTTCTTTCTTTTTTATCGTGGTAAGAAGATTTAACATGACCTCTATCCTTCCAAGAAATTTTTAAGTGCGTAATTCAGTATTGTTAACTGTAGGCACACTATTGCATAACAAATATCTAGAACCTATTCATCCTGCATAACTAGACATATGCCCATAGTGTGTAGGAATATAGTTGCATACTACATAGCAACTCCCATTTCCCCCTCCCCAGCTCCTGGGACCATCATTCTATTCTATGTTTCTAAAAGTTTGACTCTTTTATTTTTATTTTTTTTAAGATTTATTTATTAGAGCACACAGGCAGGGGGGAGGGGCAGAAGAAGAGGGAGAAAATCTCAAGCAGGCTCCAACTATCCACTGAGCATGGAGTCTGATCTCACCACCTTGAGATCATGACCAGAACTGAAATCAAGAGTTGGCTGCTTAACCGCCAGCTGAGCCACCCAGGCACTCCAAGTCTGACTCTTTTAGATACCTCATATAAATGGAATCATGCAGCATTTCTCCTCTGACTGACTTATTTCACTTAGTATGATGTCCTTCAGGCCCATCCATGTTGTCACAAATGGGAGGATTTCATTCTCTTTTGAGGTGGATAATATTCCATTGTATGCATATACCCCATTTTATGTATCTGTTCATTTGTCCAGGGATACTTACGTTGTTGCCATATCTTGGCTATTATAATTAATGCTGCACTGAACATGGGAGTACAAGTATCTTATGGAGATTCCAGTTTCAACTCTTTTGGATATATATGGTTAATTTTTTATTCCTTAAATTCTGCTACTCATCAGATAAAACTGCTTCCCAATATCCTGTTTTCTTGTACTTTTCTGTAGGTAGCAAACTGGGGTGGGAAGAGAGGATTGCAATTCTTGTCACTTTTCTTCAATCTCAAATTTTCCATGTCCTAATGCCTCACAGCTGTCACTTGAATCTACTGATCTCACTCTCAGGGAGAGAAAGGATATTAAGTGTTTCTTCAGAATAGGGACATCAAGGGAAATCAATTTAGCAGTATTTAGACGAATAAGACCTATTAACATAGACGAGTTTCTTTTAACATTATGGATTGAACTCAATCATGTATATGGTAAGATATATCACAGTAAAACATTCTTAGCATAACCAACAACATCTTAGTTACTTTTATTGCTATTTACTTCAAGGTTGCTATTCCTTTTTATAGGCCCCTTATAAAGCATCAAGATTTTATGGAATTCATAGTCACTTTAAATGATGTCATTGGTTTTGGGGCGCCTGGGTGGCTCGGGTCATGATCCCAGGGTCCTGGGATCAAGCCCCGCATCGGGCTCTCTGCTGGGTGGGGAGCCTGCTTCCTCCTCTCTCTCTCTCTCTCTCTCTGCCTGTCTCTCTGCCTACTTGTGATCTCTGTCAAATAAATAAAATCTTTAAAAAAAATGACATCATTGGCTTTCAACTACATGTTAGCTCTGCTTACCTTAAAGATGATAAAGGAAACAAGACAAAGAAAAATCTGCCTTTATAGGCAGGTTCATCTGAAAGAAGCTCCAAATTACTAGGCTTACCTACCAACAACATGTATGAAACAGCATCTGTCGGATTTTCAAACTCCTTGCTGAAAAGTTTCTAATTATTTTTACATTTCTCATAGTTTACCTAAGAATTACTTGTGTCCATGATATCAAGATCACTTAATAAAAAATTTCTGTGACTGGTGGCAATTAATTTGCTCAGTTTCCCAAAGTGAGAAAATTCCCTTTTTTCCTCTCATCCTTTTTTCCTCTCATCCACATCTCTAATAAGCATTCAGAAAATTCTAAACAAAACTTTAAAAAAAATCATTGTAATGTACATTGGTTTTGTTCTTTAGAGTCATGCTAATATTCCACCGTCAGCTGTCATTTAATAAGAGCAGGACCAGTGTTTCCTACTTGAGAGTGATCAGCAGTCATTAAAGAATTGAGCATGAAAAAGGGTGAAACCCAGAATATCTCTAGAGATGTTTCCTTCTACAATGAGCACTGTTTCCTTTCCTCAGTTGTAATTTTATCCATTTAGGCTCAACTTAATAAGGCCCTGATGTTACATATGAAAGATCAAATTATGTAACTACCTTTGTTAGGCCAAGTTCTCAGGACAAGTCTTCCAGCTGAGAAATGAGAGACATAGGCTCCTTGTGCCCTTAATGCCTGTGGCAAATACAAAGCAAAACAGAAGGAGCAGCAACGTCAAGTTTGCAAAACTATTTTTTATGGTACAATTAAATATTTTAGAACTCATGCAAACTGAATTAAGTAGGTTTTGAGGGGAGAAAAACAGCATAATAAAATCATGAGAAAAAAAACCCAAATCTGCCATCATATTTGTCCTTGAATGCTTGATAGGAACCTGTGATCCTTTATACAGTGTTTCTGAAGGAGTCACTAACAAGCTTCTTAGAACATCAAGTCCTGGCATAATGACAGAATCTTGTCACAGGTTCCTGATAGGTGTGTGATCTTGGCCCTTATTCCCAACCAGCTATGGAACTCCACGGCCACTGGCATGTGCAAAAGGAAATTTGCATAGCATGTTAAAAAATATTTTTAGATATCACCTAATTAGGAAAAAAGACCATGTAAATTGTTGGTTAGCTCTGAATAACTTATAAGGTTTATGTACTCAGTACATTCATTCATTGCTTTCACATGTTAGTAGTTATCCACCCACTGTTCCCTCTGAATTGCATCTTAACAAGATTATGCTCCTTTTTCTAATTTATTGAACTAGCATGGAATATATTTATATAAAAATTAGCTTCTTAAATACTTCCTTGATGAAAAACATAGCTGTTGTAATTTTATTATGAGTTTTAATCAAGGAAAAAAATGACCTTTGAAATTTTCTTCTATCATTTTATATTTTGTGCGCATGTGCTTCTCTCTCTTTATATGATTAGAAATCTTTGTGATTTAATTAAATTTTAAATAGAAAACATGTGACAGGACAGCAAAAGTTTATTTTATAAGAAAAAATTTAAGGAACCAGTTTATAAATTAATACGACTAACAGACTATTTTCTCTGAAAATACTAATTCTTCCAGCACCGTGCATCTACTTTACAATACAATGCATTGTGATTTCTTTTGGTTTAGAAAAAAATCCTCTGAAGTGAATCCAAAAATGCCCTGCACTTTGTTTCTTTTGATGCAAGGTTCCAAGCCTTTTGGGGATCCACTGTAACTGTTGTCAGTCAAAACAAATACCTTTTCATACCATGTCAAATACCAATTTAGGAAGATGTTTATCTGATAAGAGGAACTTTTTTTTTTTTTTTTTTAGCCCTTGCCTCCAGGAAGATTATAAGAATCTGTGTGCTGGATGGAAGGTTTCAATAAATTGGTACCCCTCAAACTTTATAAGAATATAAGGAGGTAAAAAGTTTTCCTTGATCTTACTAGGGTCACTGGCTGGGTCTGAAAATTAAGTTGACAAAGATAGAATAACAGGAGAACAGCATAGACATGTATTTACTGTAAGTTTTATGTAACATGGAAGCCTTTATCAATATATGAAGAAATGGTTAAATCTGAGTGTTTCAGTACTAGATTTGATGAACAGTGGACAGTTGTGGAGAAATATAATCAGGGAAAGAGTATGAGGTAAGTGTAGTAAACTTGGAGAAATTTAGCAGGATCGATTCATTCACATTCTTCTTTCTGTCCCTTTGTCTTGGAGATAAGGATATCCTTTTCTTTGGGTATAAGGAGGACATGTTTTGCATGAGAATTTTAGGATCTCCTTCTGGGAAAGGTCAAAGACTCCATTCTGACCGTGGAGCCCATTTTTCCAGGTTCCAAATGAACCTGCCATTTTCTCAAATCACTTTATAATACTCAATTTGCCAAGATATCATGTGTGGGAGTATTAGGTTCTGAACCTCCTCAAAAGTACTCATTTGTGGATGTTGTTAAAAGTATATTTAAGCTGCAACACCAAAGATTCTGATCTGGACAAGTGTATGAGAATATTAAATACCCCCAAGTGATCCTGGTGGCTGTTCCAGGAATCACACTGAGAATGTAGAGAATGCTAATTAAATTACTAATGCAATTATTCATTTCTATGGCAAGATGGTAACTGGTTAAAGTTATGTCTATTAGAAGAAAGAAATTACAATATAGTATGTTTGGTGGTGACTTTTCTAACTTAAAGTGGCAGAGAGTCAGGATTTGAGGTTAAGAGATAGGGAATACAGGAAGCATAGAAAGGGTAGTTTTAAAAGGATAGTTTTAAATTTTTTTAAGATTTATTTGAGAAAGAGAGTGAGACAACACAAGTGGGAGGAACAGGGAGTGGGAGAGGGAATCTCAAGCACACTCCATGCTGACTGTGGTGCCCACATGGGGCTTGATCTCATAACCCTGAGTTCAAGACCTGAGCCAAAAGAAAGAGTGGGATGCTTAATTGACCCTGCCACCCAGATGCCCCGCCCCCCCCTTTTTTTAAAGTAATCTCTACACCCAGCTTGGGTCTTGAACTTTCAAACCCTGAGATCAAGAGTCACAAGCTCTAGCAACTGAGCCAGCCAGCTGCCCCTGGAGATGCTTCTTTAAAAAAAAAAAAAAAATCTGGTAATAAAAAGTTGAGTTGGCATAACTGGTCCTCACACATCAAAACAATCATTTTTTATTCTTGTTCATAGAACAAAATAGTTGACATCAGAGGAATTGTGTTTGAGAAGTATAGGTAATTAAAGAGATTAATTGGCCACAAGCATTGCCAATTTGAATGACTTCATCATGCAAACCCTAAAGGTGATATTTTCTTTTCCATGCTTTTCCATTTCAGTGGTTTTTCAGTGCCAGCTGGGCATATCACAAACAGGGGTAGAATTACAATTTTTTTTTTCCCTAAAAGAAACAATTATTGACCCCTAGAAGGAAAAGGAAACTGAGATCATGTATTTCAGTGGTCCTGATTAATATAAGAATCTGACTTACAGAGTGATTGTTTCTCCAACTTTCCCAGAAAGCACAGACCCTGGGGCAAAAGTTGATGTAATGGTAATTTATTGGGGAGTACAATCTCAGGGAAGCCAAATGTGGAAGACTAGAGAAGGAGGGATTGGGTCACCCAGACAGCCATCTCTTGGTACTAAGTTAAACTGATGGCTTGGGTTTGCAGGACCATATTCTGAGACAACATATGAACAAATGTTTCTCAAGACAGTCTGCCCAGGGGTAGAAGAGATGAAATTTTCCTTTGGCTTTTACCTCTAAATGGTTAAAATTCTGTTTGAGGGCTGTCAATCCTCTTGTATTGATTTCACCAGCAATAGAGAAACCCTGGGGCGGGAAGCCAGAGTCCTGTGGTAGAGACATTAGAAACTTTGTGCTCCTGTGAGTTTGGTAGCTGTGTGGAGCTCATGCGAGTTTGTTGCTTTGGCAATGCCTAGAGTAAAACCAAGGTGAAAAACCCCAAGTAAAACCAATGTGGCCAAGACAAGTGATGCAGGAGAATCTTAGGAGACCTAGAAAAATCTGATCCAGGGACCTTCTCTCTAGTTATGCTAGAACCACAACCAGAACCTACTTGCATGAGATACATTAAAAAAAAAATTCTGAAGATGCCTGGGTGGCTTGGTCATTTAAGTATTTGAGTCTGTATCTCAGCTCAGGGTCTCAATCTCATGATTATGGGTTCAAGACCCACATTGAGCTCCATGCTGGGCATGGATCCTACCTAACTTAAAAAAAAAATTCTGGGGGCAAACTTAGTGGCCATTAGGTTAAGCATCCATCCAACTGTTGGTTTCAGCTCAGGTCATGATCTCAGAGTCCTGGGATTGAATACTACATTGGGCTCCATGCTCAGTGTGGAATCTGCTTGAGAATTTTTGTTTTCTCTCTCCCTCTACCTATTCTTCCTCTCTCTAAAATAAACGAATAAAATCTTTAAAAGAAAGTTTTTAAACCCATAACCCCCCCCTTCCCCTCTGAAACTCTTATTTCCCAGAGTCCATAGTCTCTCATGGTTTGTCTCCCCGCAGATTCCCCCACTGCTTAATTTTCCCCTTCTTTCTCCTAATGTCTTCCATGCTATTCCTTATGTTCTGCAAATAAGTGAAACCATATGATAATTATCTTTCTCTGCTTGACTGACTTCACTTAACATAATCTCCTCCAGTTCCATCCATGTTGATACAAAAGTTGGGTACCCATCCTTTCTGATGGCTGAGTAATATTCCATTGTATATATGGACCACATCTTCTTTGTCCATTCATCTGTTGAAGGGCATCTCAGCTCCTTCCATCGTTTGTCTATTGTGGACATTGCTGCGATGAACATTGGGTTGCATGTTGTCCTTCTTTTCACTACATCTGTATCCTTGGGGTAAATACCATATATAATTGCTGGGTCTTGGGTATCTCTATTTTTAATTTTTTGAGGAACTTCCACACTGTTTTCCAAAGTGCCTGTACCAACTTACAGTCCCACCAACATTGTAAGAAGGTACCCCTTTCTCCACAACCTTTCCAACATTTGTTGTTTCTTGCCTTGTTGATTTTTGCCATTCAAACTGGTGTAAGATGGTATTTCAATGTTTTTGATTTGAATTTCCCTGATGGCGAATGATGATGAACATTTTTTCATGTGTCTGTTAGCCATTTGTATGTCTTCTTTTGAGGAGTTCCTGTTCATGTCTTTTGCCCGTTTTTTGACTTGATCATTTGTTTTATGTTTTTTGGTGGTTTTTTTTTTTTTTTTTTTTGGATGTTAAGTTTGAGAAGTTCTTTATAGATCTTGGATATCAGCCCTTTGTCTGCAGTATAATTTGCAGATATCTTCTCCCATCTGTGGGTTGCCTCTTTTTGTTGACTGTTTCCTTCGATGTGCAGAAGCTTTTGATTTGATGAAGTCCCAAAAGTTCATTTTTGCTTTGTTTCCTTTGCCTTTGGAGTTGTGTCTTGAAAGAAGTTGCTGTGACTGATGTTGAAGAGGTTATTGCCTATGTTCTCCTTTAGGATTTTGATGGATTCCTGTCTCACATTGAGGTCTTTCATCCATTTTGACTTTATCTTTGTGTATGATGTAAGAGAATGGTTGAGTTGTGTTCTTCTGTACGTAGCTATCCAGTTTTCCCAGCACCATTTATTGAAGAGACTGTCTTTTTTCCATTGGATAGTATTTCCTGCTTTGTTAAAGATTAGTTGACCATAGAGTTGAGGCTCCATATTTGGGCTCTCTATTCTATTCCATTTATCTATGTGTCTGTTTTTGTGCCAGTAGCATGCTTTCTTGGTGGTCACAGCTTTGTAAAGGATGGAGAACCATTTTTTTTTTAAAGATTTTGTTTATTTATTTGACAGAACGAATGAGAGAGCACAAGCAGGCAAAGCAGCAGAGGGAGAGGGAGAAGCAGGCTCCCCACTGAGTAGGAAGCCCAATGCAGGGCTCGATCCCAGGACCCTGGGATCATGACCTGAGCTGAAGGCAGAGGCTTAACCCACTGAGCCACCCAGGTTCCCCTGCAGAACCATTTTTGATGCCAATGGACATCAAAAGAAGGCTGGGGGGCGCCTGGGTGGCTCAGTGGGTTAAAGCCTCTGCCTTCGGCTCAGGTCATGATCTCAGGGTCCTGGGATCGAGCCCCACATCGGGCTCTCTGCTCCGCGGGGAGCCTGCTTCCTCCTCTCTCTCTGCCTGCCTCTCTGCCTAGTTGTGATTTCTCTCTGTCCAATAAATTTTATATATATATATATATATATATATATATATATATATATATATAGAAGGCTGGGCTAGCAAATCTCATATCAGACAAATTGAATTTTAAGCTAACGACAGTAGTTAGAGATACAGGACACTGTATCATTCTTAAAGGGTTTATCCAACAAGAGGATCTAACAATTGTAAATATCTATGCCCCCACCACAGCAGCAGCCAACTACATAAGACAACTTGTAAGCAAAATAAAGAGACATATTGATGATAATACATTAATAGTAGGAGATCTCAACACTCCACTCTCAGCAACAGGCAGATCATCTAAGCAGAAAATCCACAAAGAAATAAGAGCTTTGAATGGCATACTGGACCAGATGGAGCTCATAGTTATATACAGAATATTCCACCCTAAAACAATAGAATTTTCATTCTTCTCCAGCACACACGGAACTTTCTCTAGAATAGACCATATACTGAATCACAAATCAGGTTTCAACTGATATCAAAAGATTGAGATTATTCCCTGCATATTCTCAGACCACAATGCCTTGAAACTGGGACTCAATCACAGAAAAAATTTGGAAGAAATTCAAATACTTGGAAGCTAAAAAGTTCTGATCATAATTCTTCAGCCATGGCACTTAAGAAAAGAGAAAGCAGGTGACCTATGACCTATATATTGATAATTGGTCTCCAGAAAAACTGATTTATGTTCTTAGAAAAGGAAGCAAATGGCATATGTCTCTGCCAAGGTGACAGAAATTGAAAAATCCCTCTGACTAAAAAAAGTTATATGAGAAGATAGCAAATGTACCTTCACATATACTACTAATCATGTGAGAAGAGGATGCATTAAACTTCTGTTTATCAGAACACATCACTAAGAGATTAAAAAGGCAAGACAATATAGAAAATATTTTATGACCTAAGAAACAAAAAAGTGTTTTTACCCAGAATATAAGAGTCCTACAGACAAGTTTTTTTTTTAAGGATAGACAAACTGATAATAAAATGGGAAAGAGTCTTGATTTTTACCCCCAAAATAATGCCCAAATATCCAATGAGGCTACAGAAATCTGTTTTGTATCAACAGGAATATATATGTTAAACCAACAATGAGATGTCAGTATATGCTCACCAGCATAGTTAAAATTTAAAAAGATTGATAATGGTGAGGCTATGAAATAGCTGGAATTTTTTGCATGACTGATTTGGTGGTGGTATGCATTATTAGCATGATTACTTTAGAACACATTATGGCTATATTTATTGACCATGAACATTATATATATATTCTCTGATCCAGAAATTATATTTCTAGGATATAGTCAGCAAAAATGCGTACACAGAAGTTTGAGCAGACATAGGCACATTCAGAGCAGCTTTATTCATTGAAATATAATGGGTAAATAAGTTGTGCTACAGCATTGTCAGGAAGGAAGAACTTTTCTTGCCCTTTTAGGTTCAGTGTTTGAGGGTCTGTGAATTAAACTGACAAAAGACAAATTAGCAAGAGAAAAAACACATTTTTATTTACATGTTACTGGGAGTTCACAGAAAAATTTGACTGAAAGAGGCGGTTAGATTGGGGGCTTAGATATTAATAGTGGAAGTAGAGGGAGAGAAGGCACGCTTATAAGAAAACAAAAGGATTTTAAGAAAGATAAATAAGCTTTTTAGAGAATAGATGGGGTTATAATAGTTTGTGACAATGTCTACTTTGGTGATTTCTTATCTGGATTTATCGCTGGTGATAGAAGTCTATCTTCCCTGGTTGTGAATTTTAGGGAAGGGACTTATGACAGTTCAGTTCTTGAAGGAGACTCTGCTTTTAGGCAGATAAGGGAAGTAAAGGAAAAAGACAAAGTCTTCATAGTGATACATTCTGTATCTCTTCAGTATTCATGTAATTAAAATGAATAAACTATTCCTACCCATGACAACATATTTAAATCTAACATAATGTTGAATAAAAGAAGCTATATAAAAATGATATGTATAATGTGATGAATACATATTGTATAAAGTTCAAAAACAGTAATATATGGTGTGAAAAGTCACTATAGTAGTGGAAAGAGCAAATGGGGTTTCTTTGGGTACTGGTAATACACTTTATCTTGATGTAGGTACTGGTTTTACATATGTGTCCTTTTTGAGAAGTTTGCTGAACTACACTACATAATCTATGCACTATTCTGTCCATATTTTACAGTGTAACAATTAGTACCAAAAATGGAATAAGTAAAATTATAAATTTGATACTTGTAATAAGGCTGTTAGGCATGTAAGAAATGTAGAGTAGCATACTTTTGTTTTTAGGAATGGATGTCAAGATGCTTTTAATTGAACATGCAATAGTATAACAGCAGAGTATATTTTTAAAAGTTTTGAGTCTTAAATATATATTTTTCAGTGAAAAAAAGGGGAACCAATTTGAACATTTTTATAAAAAGACATTATCTAGCAAAATCTTGCATATCAAACTGACGAAAGAGGAAATAAAAGATTGAAATCATCTTAAAACCAGTCAAGAAATTTAATCAGTAAATATAAATATACCAAAAAAATTTACTGTCCACCAGACTTTTTATTTTTTTTACCACCAGATTATTTTTAAAGAGAGTTTTACCAATTGTTCAGAGATAATTCTAACCTTATACAAACCAATGAAAAAAGGGAATAGTCCTTGAATCATTTGATCAGGCTAATATAATATTGATATGAAAATCAAACAAAGGGATTTAAAATTAAAAATATGGGGATATCATGAAGAAGGATGAAAAATCATGAAAAAACAAAACAAAACACCAAAACCCTAAGCTGACAAGATCTTGTAAGATACATACGTATACACATTAGGACCAATTTAGGTGTATCCAAGAAATTGAAGAGGGTTAAAGCATCTTTAAATGCAGTCATCTTCAGGGTACCTGGATGACTCAGTCATTTAAGAGTCTGCCTTTGGCTCAGGTCATGATCCCAGAGTCCTGGGATCAGCCCTGCATCAGGTTCCCTGCTCAGAGGGAGCCTGTTTCTCCCTCTCCCTCTGCCTGCTGCTCCCCCTGCTTGTGCTCTGTCAAATAAATAAAATCTTTAAAAAAAAAATATGGTTATCTTTATAGAAGCATTTAATAAAATCTAACACTGATGCTTTAAAAACAGATTGGACAACAATAACAGATCTTAATAGTATACCTCAGTAGAAGGAAAACTTAATGTGATAAAGATGTCCAAGGTTAGCTACCAAAACTACACCAAAATACATAATTAACAATGAAATGATAGAATCATTTTTTTCCAAAGTAGAAATGAAGCTGTGGTGCCTCTGATCACTGCTTCCATTCATTTTGGAGGTCCTAGTCAGCTCAGGAGGACAAGAAAAAGATATAAAAAATATAGGATTAGAATAATATAAACATGGGGAAAATACTGCTTACAAAGAAAATTCAAGGTAATTACCAAATAGTAAATCTACCAAATATTAAAACCTCCATCCGATTGCTGTTTTAGGATTAATATAAGAAAATTCCTGAAACCAGTAGCAAATTTTTAAAATATATATTAAAATAGGCTGTAGAACATGGGACTCTTGATCTCAGAGTTGAGTTTGAGCCCCATGTTGGGTATAGAGATTAATTAGAAATAAAATCTTAAAAAATGTATGTATGTATGTGTGTGTGTGTGTATATATATGTATATATATATATATATATTTGTGTGTATATATATAAATATATTGTTTACATTAGTAACTCAAACTATAAGATACCCAGATTTAGGTCAAAGGTGTGTGAAGCTTGTATAGAGAAGATAATCTTTCCTGAAATGTTAGAGATACACTATTGTCCTAAAGATGTTTGTTATCCCCTATTGAATGTTAGTTTTATTGAAATGTCAATCACAATACCAAAGGTGTTTTTGTGTAAAACAAACTGATTTTAAAATCTATTTGGATGAGAAAAACCTAAATAGTCCATTTGGAGGAACAAGGGGGAGACCTAGCTTAGAAGATGTTAATGTCACAAAGCTATAGTAATCATGTTAGGATGAAATTAGTACCATAGAATATTCAGTTAGTTAACAGACTTCCATATACACAGAAAGTTGTTAAATGACAGAAATGAAATCATAACATGGAGAAAGAATAAATTATTCCACAAATGGATACATATAATAGAAAAAATTATCTTATAGCATGGTACTGGCATAAAAACATCCACATAGACCAGTGGACAGAGTAGAGAGCCCAGATATGGGCCCTCAACTTTATGGTCAAGTAATCTTTGACAAAGCAGGAAAAAAGACAGTCTCTTCAACAAATGGTGCTGGGAATATTGGACAGCTATGTGTAGAAGAATGAAACTCAACCATTTTCTTACACCATACACAAAGATAAACTCAAAATGGATAAAAGACCTCAACATGAGGCAGGAATCCATCAGTATCCTAGACGAGAACATAGGCAATAACCTCTTTGACATTGGCCACAGCAACTTCTTTCAAGATATGTCTCCAAAGACAAAGGAAACAAAAGTGAAAATGAATTTTTGGGGCTTCATCAAGATCAAAAGCTTCTGCACAACAAAGGAAACAGTCAAAACAAAGAGGCAACCCACAGAATGGGAGAAGATATTCGCAAATGACAATACAGACAAAGGGCGGATATCCCAGATTTATAAAGAACTCCTCAAACCCAACACACACAAAATAGATAATCATGTCAAATAATGGGCAGGAGACATGAACAGACACTTCTTCAATGAAGACATACAAATGGCTATCAGACACATGAAAAAATGTTCATCATCACTAGCCTCAGGGAGATTCAAATCAAAACCACCTTGAGATACCACATTACACTAGTTAGAATGGCCAAAATTAATAAGACAGTAAACAACGTGTGTTGGAGAGGGTGTGAAGAAAGGGAAACCCTCTTACACTGTTGGTGGGGATTCAAGTTGGTGTAGCCGCTTTGGAAAACATTGTGGAGATTCCTTAAGAAAGTAAAAATAGAGCTTCCCTATGACCCTGCAATTGCCCTACTGGGTATTTATCCCAAGATACAGATGTAGTGAAAAGAAGGGCCACCTGCACCTCAGTGTTCATAGCCGCAATGGCCATAGTTGCCACACTGTGGAAAGAACCAAGATGCCCTCAACGGATGAATGGATAAAGAAAATATGGTCCAGATATACTATGGAGTATTATGCCTCCATCAGAAATGAATGCCCAACTTTTGTATCAACATGGACAGAATTGGAAGAGATTATGCTAAGTGAAATAAGTCAAGCAGAGAGAGTCAATTATCATATGGTTTTGCTTATTTGTGGAGCATAAGGAATAACATGGAGGACATGGGGAGTTGGAGAGAAGGGAGATGGGGGAAATTAGAGGGTGAGGTGAACCATGAGGGACTGTGGACCCTGAAAAACAAACTGAGGGTTTTGGAGGAGCAGGGGGTGGGAGGTTGGGTGAGCCTGGTTGTGGGTACTAAGGAGAGCACATATTGCATGGAGCACTGGGTGAGGTGCATAAACAATGAATTCTGTAACACTGAAAGGAAATTTAAAAATAAATAAATAAAAGAAAGATTATCTTACATTAAGTTTAAAATCTAAAGGATTCTACTTTCTGCAACTGGCACATTGAAAGAACATAAGTCACAGAATAATCTCAGTAATTTTATTTTTCCTTAAAGTTATCCCTACAAATAAAATTCACAAGACCTTTTTTCCTTGTTTTCTTGGGTTAACAACTTGTCTAAATGCTGTACCATTACTGGTTACTTACCGGGAGAAGAAAACATCTGTTTAGTCATATATATCTTATATATATTATCTCTCTCTATATCGATAGATAATCTTACAATGGTGGGGATGATAACCTCTGATAATATTCAAAGTTAAAACCTCTCCTCTCTCCACGCTTATGTAACTTGATGGAAAGAAACTTTAAGTAAGAAACAGGAACATGTTTGGTTTCTTTTCTCTTTTCTCAAGTGTTCTCTATGGTGACCAGCCATCCCAATATGTCTAGAATGGGGGTGTCAAAGGGTCCCTGAGACATGAGAGTTTAAGTTTTAAAATGGGCCATGTAGCTCCTTCTCCCACCTGTCCACTAAATGCTATGGCTTCCGCTCTTCTGAATATAATGCAGAGTTTTGGGAGAAGGAATAAAAGGATTGCAGGAAGAGAGGGAAAGTCCCACTTGACTATTAAATTCTGACATTGAGTTTCCATTGGCCATGACAGGTGTTTAAAGACAATGCTTCTGATAGTTGCTTAGTGGGTTCTTTGGTGAAATGAGATTTTTATTCCACATTACTACAAATTTGTCATCTGTGGTATTTAGTCTCTGTTATTAGTGCCATTTATGACTCCCAATCTACCCTTTAGCTCCTTGTGATCTATGTTCATTCATACTTTCTGTTGAAGTCCCATTGTCTCCTCAGGTTGTCTCTCTGGTAAAACCCCTTTAAGATGCTTCAAATCAGTTTTGCCTCCTTTTTGATCACTGGAGTGGCCTCCAATTGTAATTAGTTCCTGTCTCTTTTTGGAAGTAGTATTTTTTTAAAAGGATTTTTATTTATTTATTCATTTATTTGACAGAGAACTCAAGTCTGTGCTATCAAGAGTAGAGGGAGGCAGAAAGAGAGGAAGCAGAAGCAGCCTGCTTCTCCCCTGCTAACCAAGGAGGCCAATGCAGGGCTCCATCCCACGACCCTGGGATCATGACCTTAGCCAAAGGCAGAGCTTAACTGCCTGAGCCACCCAGGTGCTCCTACTTAGTTATTTTTAAAATGAAGTCTTTTTATTTACAGAGATGCAAGTATATGTATTGTTAAAAACGACAACAACAAACCTCTCAGGAAGCTTCAGAGCATTTAAAGGCAAGATGTTGACCTCAGATATATGCCATTTCTTGTCCCACCACTACCATTTAACTGTGTATTTGAATCTGGGCATCTGAGATCTCTCAGTCCTGATTCTCATTTCCTTCATGAATAAAATTGAAATATTCATTGCATCATCGCTAATATTAAGAGAGATAATAAGTCTAAAGTGTTCAGAATAATGGCTGGAACATGAGTGTTTAATACAAATATTAATTTTGGTAATTGAGTATGTGACCCATTTTTAAAGACAAACATGCAGAATGATTCCCTCAAAATTATTATTCAATGAATATTATCAGTATTTCCAAAAGGACCAAAGAGAATCTTAATTTAGATGTTTTTATCAGTTATGAAAAACTAGATTTTACTGCAGGAAATACCAATAGCTTTAAGCAACAAAGTTTTACTCTTTAATTCCTGCCAAATACCTGTCGTATGCCGACAATGACAGTGCAGCAAGAAGTTCTACTTTATACCATCCTCTCTGTGACTGAAACTGGTGGAAACTTCACTGTTGGGAAAGTGGGTCACAGTCACAAAAGGATTAGAGGCTAATTTATGCATCAGCAAATGCTTTCACATGGGAAATTCACACAGTTACTACCACTACTCAAAATCCATGGGACAAAGAAACTCCAGTCACTGTGATGTGTACTCCTTCCATATGCCTAAGGGTAGAGAAGAACCAAACATTGGCAGACTGTGAATGTGGTGGGCATACATAGTAGGGTAAGGCAAATGGGCTGTGAGAAAACTAGGCCCCAGAATTCTCTAACTGTAAAATCACAGTGACAGAAACAAATGAGTAAGTGATAAACTAAGCATTTCATTTCTATGTCATAGTTTCCTTATTTTAGATAATTGAATCAATTTTATCTCTTATTAATGCCTAGAACAAAACACATTTGTGATTCTTGAGTATAGTGGAAGTGATAGTCCAACCAATATAGTTCAAATTTGTAATGACCTCTCAGTTCTATATTTTAATTAACTTTCTCTCAGATTCCATTGAAATGCTAAGCACCTTTATTTTATACAGTCAATTGCCATTATTCAGTTTCTGTATTTGCAAGTTTACTAAAAATTTTTGTAACCCACAAATTAATCCTCAGTATCTCTGGTCCTTTATAGTCCTTTGCAGAGGGGCGAAGAGCCACACACAAAAATTAAGTCCCTGATGTTCATGTTCTCAGCAGAGTTTGAACAAGGCTCTGTTCTGCCTTCTTGTTTTAGCTCTGTTGCTGTAAATAAGTGTCCTGGAGGCGGGGGTGGTGTCTATGTAGTGTCATACTTAGTTGTGTTGGTTTTTTGTTTGTTTGGTTTGGTTTTTTTGATTTTGCTGAAATCGTGTAGAGTGCCGAAATGTATTGCTCCTGATGCTCTTAAGCACAAGAAGGCTGTGATAGGTCTTAGGAAGAAAATACGCATATTGGGTAAATTTTGTCCAGACGTGAGTTACTATGAGTTGAATGTTAATGAATCAACAATATATATTAAGTAAGTTGTCTTATGCAGAAACATACATAAAAAAGAGTTGTGTTAATTAATGTATGTATTAATTTCTTGTTTTCTGTGTGTTTCTATTTAAAGATGAGATGTTGGCAAACATGAGACCAGAGGCTCATAGGAACATAACCTGATGCTTACCCTAGGAGCCATGTTTAAGTGTGATTAATTCAGTGTCTGTGGTGAGTTTTATAGACCATCACTACTATAAGAAATGAAACTTGGACACTTAAATAGAAATATTAAAATAGGGCAGATCTGGAGCACCTGAGTGGCTCAATCATTTAAGTGACTGCTTTGGCTCAGGTCCTGGGATAAATCCCTACATCAGGTTCTGTGCTCAGAAGGGAGTTTGCTTCTCCCTCTGCCCTCTGTAACCCCTACCCCCCGCCCCGTGCTCTCTCTCACTCTCTCTCAAATACATAAAGTCTTAAATAAAAATAAAATATAGCAGACCTTTCTGTCACCTGAAACAAAGTAAGTTCAAAATCAGAAAAACAATGGGAAATTCTGTGTCACTTAGAAGAAAAGAATAGTAATTATTAAGTTGACCTGCAAAAGCTTCAGCCTCTGTAGGTAATGTATTAGTGTTAAAAAATAGTTATCTTCTTACAAGTTAAAAACCAAAATTGCTATGTTCAAAATTTTATTTTCTTAAAGTTAGGTACCTTTGAAGAAAAAAAATTTATGGGCTTTCTGATTTTTAAGGTTTAGGCTACCACGTGTAGTTCTTGCCATCTCAAACTAATTGCAAGCTTTTGTACTCCACCAAGGAGGAAAATTTTTCTTACCATTGCTTTATTTTTTAAAGATTTATTTATTTGAGAGTGAGAGAGCGAGTGAGCATGTGTGCATGTGAGCACAGGTTAGAGGCAAAGAAGCAGCGAGAGATGGAAAGAAAGGCATAAGCAGACTCAGTGCAGAGCCCGATGTGGGGCTCAGTCTCACAAACATGAGACCACAATCTGAGCCGAAGCCAAAAGTCAGACTCTCAAATGACTGTGCCACGCAGGTGCCCCTTACCACTGCTTTAAAGTGACTGAATATAGGGAATAGGCTTTGTTAAACAGCCAGTTTACTTCCTTGTGATCCATGTTTTTAAAAGAATTATACGAGATCCTGATTTCTTCCACTCAAACTTAGCTAATTAACTAAAACTTGAAATGAAATGAAAACACTAATTTATATGACAAAAAGTTGGTGTATTAGAGAGGGCTGTCTCTAAATTCTTTATCACCACCTTGGCAGCATAATCTTTTCTCAGACAAATTCATCCAGGTAATTACAGTGCTTTAAAATTTGATGAATGACCATCCGCCATGGTTACATCATGAAAGATGTTAAGTAGTGCAACTAGTTCTCATTTACCAATAGGATTGCAGAGTCCCAGTTTATCTTCGTTTCACACTCAGAGCAATCCCATTTCATGGCTAATGGGGCATTCCCACACTTTATCTGTCTCTAAACAAGGGAAGATTAGTCATATGATATGCCAGTTGCCTGTGACAAAAAGACATGTTGTCGCTCTCGTTATTGGCCTCTCTCTCACCCATCTATCCCGTTACATTATAGACAGCTGCCTTAAAGAAACCACATGATCATTATTTCAGGTCACAAAATGAGCAGCAATCCTCCTTGTCATGTAAGTTAAAACGCAAACCTCTTTTCTATGAATTCATTCTCAGATAATAATTTAGAGGGAAATTGCCCAGAACTTGTACATGGTTTTCCATTTTTAACTATACCTTGCTCTGCCTATGTGAATTTCTGGCCCCGAGGACCTGGATGGACTTTGTGCTTATCAGTCCTTGGCTTCTATTGTGCTGTGTTGGTAGTCAGGTAATAAATCTCTGCCCAGGGGGAGCATGAAGAGATTGTCAGATTTGGCATTAAGCATATAGAGGAGTCAAATTTCTTCTGTGTCAGAATCCTATGGCAAGACAAAGATGGGCCACCGGTTATTATCTGGGACACAAGTTGCTGATTTGTAAATTTGATGGTACTTCTCTACTTACTACTTTAAAATGTCATGATGATTAATGTTCAGTGTTAGGGTATACTGCTTTTTCTTGCTTTTAATTAGAAATGTCATTTAAAAATTAGTATGTAGAGGGGCGCCTGGGTGGCCCAGTGGGTTAAGCCTTTGCCTTCGGCTCAGGTCATGATCTCAGGGTCCTGGGATCGAGCCCCGCATTGGGCTCTCTGCTCTGCAAGGGGCCTGCTTCCTCCTCTCTCTCTGCCTGCCTCTCTGCCTACTTGTGACCTCTCTCTCTGTCAAATAAATAATAAATAACATCTAAAAAAAATTAGTATGTAGATCCTGATGTTATATATAGCAAAAAATGTGGAGTTTGAGTACTTAAAAAAAGATGTGTGGGCAGGTGGGCACCTCAGGGGTAACTCTACGATTTCTAACAAAGTTCTGCTGAAGTGATTTCACTCTTTGATTCTAGTAGTAATGGACTTAGTTTTAGGGGAAAAAATGGTGAAAAAAAGAGGAAAATATTAGTATTACTGATCAGTGTCCTGATCAGTCAAGTCAAATGAAATATACTGCTGGCATTGGACAAAGTAGAAAATACACAGAAAAGCCTGATGAGCTTATAACTTGGGACTTGGAGGGTCTAGACACAGATCTAGAAGATGTGGTAAGAATGGAAAGATGCGGCTTCCTAAGTGGGTCTCTGGGCACATGATGAGTCCAAGAAATCTGTTTACTTACCAATGACTGGGAAGGATATGGAAGCCATATAAAATGTTGGTATTTCCTAAAATAAGTGTGAGTTAGCAATCTACACATGAAAAAAAATCTGATGTTATTAGCTCATTTAACTTCATTTTAACCCTGTCTTGAGGGGTTCTTAAAAATAGAAACATCAGTTTTTAAGTAAGATTTTAAAGAAAGTGAGACATGCTGATCCACCCTCTCCTTAACTCCCCAGCATTCAAGCTCGTAGAGTAAGTATCTATATAAGAGTTAGAACCATGACAATCTCAAAGAGGAAGTATTTTGTCATGGTAGATTAAAAAGGGCTTGGATTTGGCATAAAGAGGAGTTAGGTTGAATTCTGGCTCTGTCACTTACAGGTTACTCTTTGAGTTTCAGATTCCTTATGGCTAAAATGACACTAACAGCACTTACTTCATGTTAGTATTGTGAAGATGAAATATTAAATGAGACTATGTATGTAAAACACTGAGTGAAGTACTTCATGTAGAAAAAGTACTGAATTAGAGGCTGCCATTACTACTTCCTCTGTGTGCTCCTACCTGGAACCAAGGTTCTCCCCCATGGATGTTCACTAACCAGAAGTGTAATTCAAAAATCTTCTGGGGACTAGGCATTTGTATTTTGATTCTGAAGATTCTGAGGTTCAACGAGATCAAATTCTTGAGAATACCTATAACTTGTAAGATCTCCTTGAACCTGGACCATACTCTGCTTTGAGAATACCAGCCGCCTAGGGGTCCTCAGAAAGCTGCTGTGGGTGAGGAGCAGCCTCCTTATGCTCACACGTATGGCTGGTCTGCAGTCCTGAAGGTACAAGGAAAATCCAGGCTCTGATCTTTATAAATTAGACTCTTGAAACAGACTAGTGCTACTCTTCAGATCTCTGTTTTCCAAGGGCTTTCCCTACTGTTTACCTAAAGTTGCCTCTTGTGTAAAACTATTGTTGGATGTTAGGGACGTGTAATGAAGCGTGATGCTCTCTGTTCTTACCTCTCCCCACGCCAAGTCCCACACCATCGACAGCAACCCTGTCTTCATCTTTCTCAATACATAATCCCTCAGTGCTCTGGGGGTTAATTTACTAAGGCAGTTCAGTACAGTAACTAAACCCAAAATTTCTAAAAACAGGCTGTTAGAATTTAATGCCTCTCCTCTACCACAGGCATTGGATGTTACATAATTCATGCATATGAGTGATGGTTTGTGTCCTTATTTACAAATGTCAACATAACCACCCATCCTCAAAAGCTTTCATCTCCTTTACCTGGACAAAAATAAATTAAGATTGCTGCAGAGAAGAATGGAAAGGAAGGATGGAATCATGGTCTATTTAGAGGGTAGACTGGACAGGAATTGACTGGGAAGGAGAGTGAAGATTGAAATTAACTTTCCAGTTTCAAGATGAATCCAGTGTGGATTAGTGGCTGTAAAATATGATGTAATTTTAGAGTGTATCCTTGTCCCCCTCACCTGCACTACCCAGATCTCCTCTCTACCTTCACTGATGTGTGCAGTTCATGCAAAAGAGGACAAAGGCTCTTATACAGACCAGTATTGTCTTTCCAGGTATTCTGCCTGGTTGGGCACGATAGTGTCGTAGGTGAAGAATGGTCATATACTTCAAGGAGTCAGGCAGAGGAAATATTTCAGTTCCATCTATTTGGTCGCACTAGTATGGTGCGATTGAAAAAGACAATCAAGCTATTTTTCAATTATTTAATTGCTCAATTCTACCATAAAGAAAAATTATTATAGGTATTAGAGAGCCTCATCGTATTACTGGAGCTGCACATCCTCAAATAGGCACTTTTCTATTAAGGAAAGCCAATTTGCGAATTCTTTATCTCTGTACTGACCTTAACTTCAGCTAAAAAATATAAAATAGCAATTGAGCTTTTATTCCTACTCTATAATATTGGCAAAACAAAGCATGTAATTTTCAGAAACAAGGGCAGGCGTGAAATCTAGAAATTTAGCAAACATTTACTAGAACTTGGTAGAAAATATCTTTTTCAGAGTATATACATAATAACATATTCTGCCAAATCTCTGCCCTTTATACTTTCTCTTTAATTCACTTATTCCTCAGAGTAGAACACCTGAAAGGTCAGAATATATAAGAATTTACTGATTCGATGCATCTACAAAGCAGTCATGTGCCTCCTTTTGTCCTTAATAAATGCTAATGGTATTGATATTCAGTTGGTATGACTTTGCTTTTCTTAGTGTTACCTTCTTCCTTAGGCAATTTGCTGTGTCATCTCATTATAGTCATGACTTCAAAGAGGAACTTAGTTCTAAAGCTTGAAGTGGTTTATTGATCCTGAAAGATGAGGTAATTCACTGTCTGACATAATTCAAGCCTCCAAAGAACAAAACTCTAAAGTACGCTTTTCTCATGAAACAGTCTCTAATGGAAGTGTCAAAATTCTGGCCCTTGCTTGGCATCCTCAGAATCATTTATTTAGATTAAAATCCAGTCCTTAAAATTCATTCTGAATCATTCTCATGACCTATTCCCTTAAGTAGCAGTAAGATTCTTCCATTTGTTTAACACTGGTAATTACTGCTAATTGTCCTAATAATGTTAACTAAATCTAATTCATTCCTATCATTGTACCTCTTACCCTGTGATTATTGTCAGGAGCTGGGATTCTGTATATATTAAATATCTTCTTAAAGGTTACACCCTGGGAATGTGAGGGAAAGCTCTATGGCAATGAGATAACATCTAACTAGAGGATTGACACAGAGTGACCAGTAAAAGAACTTACATGCATTCTAAGTCACCCAGAGTGAACCAAATTATCATTTTGTTTCAGAAACATGAGGATGAGTATTTATAGTTGACATAAGGTAGCACTTGAATGGAATGTTGAATCTCTTTATTAATTCTATTTGGAGGACATCATCAGAAAAGATGTGATTTGTTTTTCTTTATATGATCTTAGCTTTCAAATATTCTCTCCACAAATATGGCTTTGGGTAGAGAGAGTTTTGTGCTGCAGAAACTAATAAAAAGCTTTTTGAGCACTTAGTACCTGCCAGTCACTGTTTTAGGGAATGTTTAAAAATAATCTCATTTTATTCTTAAAGAAGGTAAATTTATTTACCCATTTTTTTCATAAGAAAACTGACAAAGAGCGGTTAAGTTATTTGCCCAATATGGTGCAAGTAAGAAGTGTTAAAACAATTGAAAGGGCATCCAACAATCTCTCTCTCTCTCTCTTTAAGATTTTTATTTATTTATTTGACAGAGAGAGGGAGAGAGGGAGGGAGATAGAGTGAGAGAACAAGCACAAGCAGGGAGAATGCCAGGCAGGGTAGAAGCAGGCTCCCCACTGCGCAGAGAGCCTGAGATGTGGGGCTCAATCCCAGGACCATGGGATCGTGACCTTAGCTGAAGGCAGCAGCTTAACCAACTGATCCACACAGGTGCCCCCCAACAATCTTTCTTGACAACTAGATTACACTGATTCATCTTGCACCTGGTAACAAAAAGGATAGTGTTCATGAAAAAGGCTTATTTGGATGGTAAGTAAGGATGCATAAAATTTTGACAGAGGGAGGTGTCAGGGCAAAGGTAACAGCCATTTTGAGCTAATGAAACAGCATAAGAAAATAAAAGAAAATAGGAAAAAATGCAGAGGATATTCAGGAAAAAATTAAAAGTTTATCTGTGTGTGTGTGTGTGTGTGAGAGAGAGAGAGAGATATTAAGAGAGAGAGAAATGCATTTGAATTATGTAAAGCAAGACACAATGAAATGAAATGTAATGAAATGGAAGTGGAGAGCCAGAGCAATTGGAGAACAGCAATAGCAGCAGCAGGAGCTTAGACTTGATGAGCAGTGGAGCCCATTTTAGTAGAACGTGCTTGACAGGGGGTCTTTCGTGTTAACTGAAAGATGTCACAAGGCCTCCAGTATTTGATCCTGTTCAAGTTCTCATATTGGTCATCTTGACTCCCCAACATTTGATCTATTTATTGTTCATTGTCTAAACTGATCACCCTAAGTCCCCTGAAATACATTGTTTTTGTTTTGTTTTGTTGTTTTGTTTTTGTTTTCCCCTGTCTAGGAGAGGATACTTAAGAATATGCCAGTGCTTTCTCTACTCACTAACAACAGATGTTAGAAAGTAGTTCAGGCCTGGAGAAAGAACCCATAACCAGCTGTTTCATAGCTGTAATTACAACCTTAATAAATGAATCATTTCCTTCAGTTGGCACTAGTTGGGGTCTGAGCCTGGTATTCTGTGGGTTAGTAGTTCTGGAAGCGTTTCCTTGTCCACTGATAATGCTTTAACATGGAGGTTTGAGAAATCAGGCACATAACAAAAATGGCCCTTGCTGTGTATAAATGCAAGTTTAGCAATTGGTGGTGAGCTCATATAAGAAGGAAGAAGTCATCAAGTCCTCAGTAACATAATTGGCTTGACTTATTAGGTTGTAGCTTTGAATTTAAAAATCAAACTATAAAACATAATCTGCTGTACAGTGTGCTAATTAACCAGCTGGGCCAGCTTTTATAGACTTAATTTTACAGATTTCCTCGAGGACCTAATCTAGCTTGGTGACTCAGAGCTATATCTCCCTTCTGCTAAGTCTTAATAATCATGGTCCCTGGTTTTTTTCCTTGGTATGTCAGAGACCTCATCTTTGTCTCTTTTATTAGATGATATCCTTTCCACACAGAAATCTTTTTTGTAGATATCAGTATTAGACATTGCGTTATAAAACCACAGATTTTGCTACTTCCACCTGGATAATTTTCTTCTGTGATTAATGCTTATTTTTCAAAATAATGTTTCCTAGTCCCAAACAAACATGCTAGGTTATAACAGAAGAGTTAAAACGAAGTAACAGTAAGGGTTGAATTTCTACCAAACGTTTGGTAGAAAGGCAAAGATGAAGTGGGAAATTATTTAGTTGCAAGCTTTTTCATAACAATAGTAGTAGGGAATGTAAAAAAAAAAGGGGGGGGGACAAACAATAAAAATCAGTTATCTTCCCAGCTTTGAGTTCACAAATGTATGCAGCTAAGGAGGCAAGTAGAACAACAATAGGAACAACATAAAGCCTTAAAATAACTTTTTTAAAATTGAAGTACAGTTGACATACAATGTTTCCTTAGTTTCAAATGTACAACACAGTGATTCAACATCTTTATACATGCAATGTTCATCTGAAGTGATATAGTTATTGCATATTTATATATTGGTATTTCTTTTGTAAATGGTCTGTTTTTAGTTTTCTATTTTTACATTGGGGGATAAGTCACTTTTTGAATTTAACTTACTTAAATTAATACTACAGAGCAGGACACAGGAAAGGCACTGAGTAGTTAAGTGTTTAGTGTTTAGTAAATGACGAATGTACCCTGATGCAGAAGCAAAGTCTTTTTTTTCTGTGTTACTTTTAGTTATTTAAGATGAATACATTTCCATTCTCGAGATACCTAGAAATAGTTAGTATGTATTTTCAAGACTAGAACAACTGGTAAATATCTAGCCCTTGGATATGTTTTAGGTGTATTTATTAACCTTGATATAATACTTTATATACTTTATATCAGGGTTAATACCCTACCATGTCACACGATTTTATACCCTGCTACAATTTATCATTGCAATTTTGATAAGCTTACTTGTGAAGAAGTCTTATTTCTTATTTCTATGGTAACAATTTACCATAAATATACTGGCTTAAAACAATTCAAATTTATCATCTTAGTTTTGGAGGTCAGATGTTCAACACAGACCTCACTGGGGTAAAATCATGGTGTTAGCAGGTTTGATTACTTCTGGAGCCCTGAGCGTAGATTCTGTTTCCTTTTCAGTCTAGTGATTACCTGCCTTTCTTGGTTCATGGCCAGATTTCTCTATCTTCAAAGCCAGCAAGATAGCATCTCTGACCCAGCCTGGTAAAGTTCTCCACTTACAAGGATTCATGTGATTAGATGGGTTCTACCCAGGTAATCTTCCCATCTCAAGCTCCTTGACCTTTTTCACATTGGCAGAGTCTCTTTTGCCATATAAGGCATATTCACAGGTTGTATGTGTTAAGTTTCCTAACAAGGAAGGAAAGAAAACATAGCTATATTTCATGATTATCCCTGCTGACCTCTAAGACTAATACCTTATTTCTCTTTTCTTTGAAAACAACTTTCATTTCATTCTCACTGTTTGTTTTCTTTAATGAATGTAACTTTGAATCCCAACAACATACTGAAAATGTTCTTTCCAACTCCTGCTTTGACTACCTAGTCCAAATTTGATTCCCATCCCCAGCCCACTGTGTGTCAGTATGCCTGAGAAACTAGCAGGTAGATACACATTTTCAGTAACAAGGAGGAATGGAGCCTGATGGCTCAAACCAGAATACAGAAACTACCTGCTTTTCCCTTTCAGGTATATCTTACCTTCTGTCCTCATAATGACCTGCTCTTCTACTCATGTAAAAGTGTGGCTTACTTTCCTGATCATTTACTTTAGTTTGAAACTCTCTACTTTCAAACTGTTTCTCCTGAAGTTTACCTTTTCTTGCATCACACTCTTTCCATGACATCTGCCCATCTTTCTAACTACTTTAAAATTCTCAACTCCCTGTTCTTCCTGTTTTAAACTCCTAAGCCAGGTGTTCCTTGTCTTGGGGAAATGATTCTGAGGACAACAACTTTTCCTAAAGTTACTTAAGTGCCTTGCTTGTTACCTGGTCACTCTCTTCATAGAGTCTACAAAGCCATAGCTGCAGGTCACTGCTCTGAAGAGACTGAATATTGAGCAGTTATGGGCACTGACCCAACTCTGAGTGAAGGTGACCTCCAGTGAACACAATCCTTCTTCCTTGTCATGTGTTACTGATTTTTTGTTAATTGTGGTAAAATGTACATAATATGAAATTTACCATCTTAACCATTTTTAAGTATACAATACAGTTCAATGGTGTTAAATACATTGACATTGTTGTGCAACCCATCTCCAGAACTCTTTTCATCTTGCTAAACTGAAACTCTAGCCATTAAACTCTAATTCTCTATTTTCCCTCCCTCTAATCCCTGGAAATCACCATTCTACTTTCTGCCTCTAAGAATTTGACTACACTAGGGGCGCCTGGGTGGCTCAGTGGGTTAAGCCTCTGCCTTCAGCTCAGGTCATGATCTCAGGGTCTCTGGGATCGAGCCCCGTATCGGGCTCTCTGCTTGGCAGGGAGCCTGCTTCCTCCCCTCTCTGGCTGCTGCTCTGCCTACTTGTAATCTCTCTCTCTCTCTCTCTCTCTATCTGTAAAAAAGAAAAAAAAAATTAAAAAAAAAAAGAATTTGACTACACTAGCTAGCTCATTTAAATGGAATTATATAGTGTGTGTCTTTTTGTGATTGGTTTATTTTACTTAGCATAAGGTCCAGATTCATTGATGAGAATTCCCTTCCTTTTTAAGGCTAAATAATATTCCATTGCATGTATATGCCACATTTCTTTATCCATTAATCCACTGGTAGATATTAGGGTTGCTTTTACCTTTTGGATATTGGGAGCAATATTGCTATGAACATGGGCATTCATATATCTCTTTGAGACTTGGCTTTTGGTTCTTTTGTGTATATACTAAAAGTGGAATTGCTGGATCATATGGTAATTATATTTTTAATTTTTGTGCTATCATACTGTTTTTTTTTTTTGTTTTTTTTTTTTTTAAAGATTTTATTTACTTATTTGACAGAGAGAGATCACAAGTAGGCAGAGAGGCAGGCAGAGAGAGTGAGAGGGAAGCAGGCTCCCTGCTGAGCAGAGAGCCCGATGCGGGACTCGATCCCAGGACCCTGAGATCATGACCTGAGCCGAAGGCAGCGGCTTAAACCACTGAGCCACCCAGGCGCCCTATCATACTGTTTTGATTAGCAGCTTCAGCATTTTACCTTCCCACTAGCAATTCACGAGGGTTCCGGTTTCCCCACGTCCACACTCATCATTATTATTTTTTTTTTTGAAGATTTTACTTATTTATTTAACAGACAGATCACAAGTAGGTAGAGAGGCAGGCAGAGAGAGAGAGGGGGAAGCAGGCTCCCTGCCAAGCAGAGAGCCCAATGCGGGGCTCAATCCCAGGACCCTGGGATCATGACCTGAGCTGAAGGCAGAGACCTTAACCCACTGAGCCACCCAGGCGCCCTAACACTCATTATTTTTGATAGAAGCCATTACGATACTTAAAAGGTGGTATGATAACAATATGATGATAACTAAATGATAACCACAGTTAAGCAAATTAACGTATCTGTCACCTCGCATAATGATATTTTTGTGTGTGTACTAAAAGCATTTGAGATCTCTCTTAGAAAATTTCAAATACACAATACATTTGTTATTTAAGATTCTACAATAAATGAGATCATGCAGTATTTGTTTTTCTGAGTCTGGTTTATTTCACTTACCAGAATGTTCTCCAGGTTCATCTGTGTTGTCGCAAATGGCAGGATTTCCTTCCTTTTAAGGCCACATAACCTAACTAATGACTTGCTGATCTCCCCATTGATGCTGTGCAAAAAAGTACTTAGAAACCAGTGAGGATATCTTGATAAGAATCTTTGAATGCTGTACCTGGCTGGAAAAAGTGGAGAGGGTATTGTGTCAGGCTAAAGGAGGAGATAAAGCACACCTTGTTCAAGGGTTCTTTATCTCTACCTTGCCTTGATGTCTCCTCCACTGCTGGTGGGCCCATAAAGGTGTTGACTGCTTAAAATTTTCTCTTGAATGTGATTTTGTCCCTTCAAGTCTATCAAGTCTAAAATTAGCTCATACTTCTGATATCTTTTTCTTTCAAGGTACTGTTACATTTACTCAGTCTTCATACATTAAAGTTATTTTTTATCCTTCTTTGTTTCTTTCAATTAGCTGTTCTTCTTTCTTCAATTAACTGTTTAGTGTTGATTTGTCTTTTTTTGATATCCTATGTATTGAAGTCCACGGTGGAATATACCTGTGGTCAAAGTTAGGTTTATTTAGCTTGCTATAGCAAGAGAGACTGTAGAAAAACTTCAGAAGTATTTCAGTGAGCGGTGTTGGATGGGCTTTTTATTGGGTTTGGGTTTGTTTTGGATGACTCCGAGGAAGGATTAGGGAGGTACGGTCTTGATCTCAAAGCAATGCTATCAAGAAGAGAGCATTCCATTAAATAAGTCAGACATAGAAAGACAGATAATGTAGGATTTCACCTACATGAAATCTTAAAAATAGCTGAACTCATGGAAACAGTACAAGATGATTGCTAGGGGATGGAGGGTGGAAGAAGAATTATGGAGATGTTGTTTAAGGGTACTAACTTGCAACTAGAAGATGAACGAGATCTGGAGATCTACTGCATAGCATGGTGAATATACTCACAATACCATTTTAGAAACTTCAATTTTCTAAGAGAATAGATCTAATTGTTGTGACCATACATAAGACATAATTATGGAATATAATAGAGGTGTTACCTATTCCCATGATGGTAATCATACTGTAATACATAAATGTGTTCAACTAATAAGCTGCACACCTTAAACGTATATAATGTTATATGTCAAAAATAATGAAAAAAAGAAATTCAGTAATTGGGATTCTTAATAATTTTTATTTTAAAGGGGTAATTAAATGGTAGTAGAATTAACATTGTTAAATGGCAACTCTTTTTAAAATTTTAAAATTTTGTTTTATTTTTATTTAAAAAATTTTTTTTATTTTTTTATTAACATATAATGTGTTTTCATCCCCAGGGGTACAGGTCTGTGAATCACCAGGTTTACACACTTCACAGCACTCACCATAGCAATTAAATAGCAACTCTTAAAGAAAGGTGATACGCGAGTCACATGAGGGGAAACAGCCACAGCCTAGCTGATTATCTTGCTGTGAACATGGTGATAGAGTGGCATGAGGATTTTCTATTTCATGTTGTGAATATCATGATCTGTTTTTAATTTTCTCAATATCCATTTATTTCCGTCTGTTAACTCACCTTCCATCCCCACCTGAACATACTCCCTCATGTCTGGACAACTGGAGTAGCCATTTCACTTCTCCCTCTCCCTCTCTCTATCCCCCGCTCCAGTCTGTCCTTCTCACCACTGCCCAATCAGCGAACATAACTTTGACCTCCTTATTTCTCTGCTCAAAGGATTTGTCCCTTTTTTTTTTTTTTACAAAAAGAAGTCCACACTCTTTTTCCAGTCAACCATCTCAAGCCACTTTGCCAGACCTCATCTACTTTTCTCTGCATTAGTCTTTAATTTGAGTATATTATTTGCATTCTATTCTTGCTGCTAGTGATTGCTTGACATGCTGTTTAAAAATGGGGGGATGGGTGAAATAGATGATGGGGATTAAAGAGGGTACTTAAGATGAGCAGTGGGTGATGTATGGAATTGTTCAATCACTATATTGTACATCTGCAAATATAACACTGTATGTTAACCATACTAGAATTAAAATAAAAAAAAATGTGTATTCTTAGACTTTAAAATGACTTACTCAATCCAAAATGTGTAGGGATATAACTAATGGTCTCATTTCTTTTTTCTTTTTTTTTTTTTAGATTTTTTTTTTAATTTATTTTTTCAGCGTAACAGTATTCATTGTTTTTGCACAACACCCAGTGCTCCATGCAAAACGTGCCCTCCCTATTACCCACCACCTGTTCCCCCAACCTCCCACCCCTGACCCTTCAAAACCCTCAGGTTGTTTTTCAGAGTCCATAGTCTCTTATGGTTTGCCTCCCCTTCCAATTTTTTTTTTTTATAAACATATAATGTATTTTTATCCCCAGGGGTACAGGTCTGTGAATCGCCAGGTTTACACACTTCACAGCACTCACGATAGCACATACCCTCCCCAATGTCCATAAACCCCTCCCCTCTCCCAACCCCACCTCCCCCCAGCAACCCCCAGTTTGTTTTGTGAGATTAAGAGTCATTTATGGTTTGTCTCCCTCCCAATCCCATCTTGTTTCATTTATTCTTCTCCTATCCTCTAACCCCCCATGTTGCTTCTCCATGTCCTCATATCAGGGAGATCATATGATAGTTTTTCTTTCTCCGATTGACTTATTTCACTAAGCATGATACCCTCTAGTTCCATCCACGTCGTCGCAAATGGCAAGATTTCATTTCTTTTGATGGCTGCATAGTATTTCATTGTGTATATATACCACCTCTTCTTTATCCATTCATCTGTTGATGGACATCTAGGTTTTTTCCATCGTTTGGCTATTGTAGACATTGCTGCTATAAACATTTGGGTACACATGCCCCTTCGGATCACTGTGTTTGTATCTTTAGGGTAAATACCCAGTAGTGCAATTGCTGGGTCATAGGGTAGTTCTATTTTCAACATTTTGAGGAACCTCCATGCTGTTTTCCAGAGTGGTTGCACCAGCTTACATTCCCACCAACAGTGTAGGAGGGTTCCCCTTTCTCCGCATCCTCGCCAGCATCTGTCATTTCCTGAATGGTCTCATTTCTTAAATGGATTGTGATGCATGTTGTTAGCAGGCCCGTTTTGAAGAATATTGTTCTATGGGTTTGTTCATATTGTTTCCTCTCTGGAAGACACACCAGTTATCTCAGTTAACCAGTCTTTAAAGTCTAGTTGAGAAATCTGTCCCTGTCTAATTTTAGAGTCACCCTAAGTCAGAACTGTTAAAGCATTCACTGCATATACCACATTATCCCTTTGATATTGACCATTAGAACTTACAAGTACTTTGAAGGAAAGGGCCTTGCTTAGACATCTTTCTATTTTCTATAACATTAAGGATGGATGGGGTGTTTTAAGTAGTAGATATTCAGTGAATACTTGTTACTGAAGAGTACTGTGAATCACTGATACTATTAAATCTGGACATAGGTGAGATCGAGAGCCCTGTGTCCGGCTTAGCACTCAGTGCAGAGTCTGTCTGTCATTGTCCCTCTGTTCCTCCCCTGCTCTCGTTGCTCTCACAAATAAATAAATGAATAAGATCTTTTAAAAAAAATCTGGATATAAAAATTAATTTTAGGGGTGCCTGGGTGGCTCAGTGGGTTAAGCCCCTGCCTTTGGCTTAGGTCATGATCTCGGGGTCCTGGGATCGAGCCCCGCATCAGGCTCTCTGGTCAGCAAAGAACCTGCTTCCCTGCTCTCTCTCTCTGCCTGCCTCCTTGGTACTTGTGATCTCTCTCTGTCAAATAAATAAACAAAATCTTAAAAAAATTTAATTTTAAATGAATGGAGTATACTTTCCCCAATACTGATCTCCATTGTAAATTAATATCTGTATTAATATTTAATTAAGTGCAATTTTAAGCATATAATTATACATTTAAAAGCTAATTGAACAATAGTTTGTTATATTTGCTTTGGAATGTGTATATATTTTGAGAGACAGAAAGGGAGAACAAGAGATTTTGCTTTATTTAATGTGTGTGCATTTTTATTACAAATTTTAAAAATTTAGGAGAATTTCATTTTCTTGGTTGAAAATGTTGTTAAATGCTAAGTTTGGCTAGCAGAGTTATGCAACGTTTACACATATTTTAGATAATTTCTCCAAGAAATCTTATGTTTTGGGACTTCAACCTGTTTGGTTTTAAAAAATAGCATTTTTAAAGATTTTTTATCACACCCCTTATTGTTTTTAGTTCAACCTCAGCATCTTGAGCATATAAAAGTGATATTTCTTTCCTCTCAAGGAGCATTGGATTCTAAACAAACGCTGAACACAATTGCCTTCAAGGCAATTTCCTTTTCTTTAAAGTGTAAATGCCACTTCTGCTACCAGAGTAAAGTGTAAAATGTCATCAGCCACAAGTCTCATTTCTTAATTCTATGCCTTTGAATCCACAAGAAAATTACCTTAAATCTGCTATCAGGGTGCCACAATAGATATCCTTTTTTTTTTTTTTTAAAGATTTTATTTATTTATTTGACAGAGAGAGATCACAAGTAGATAGAGAGGCAGGCAGAGAGAGAGAGAGGGAAGCAGGCTCCCTGCCGAGCAGAGAGCCGGATGCGGGACTCGATCCCAGGACCCCAAGATCATGACCTGAGCCGAAGGCAGCAGCTTAACCCACTGAGCCACCCAGGCGCCCCAGTAGATATCCTTTTATTAGCATCCTTTATTCTGAGTAAAATAGATAAAACTTTCATTGTGGTCATGAATGTGTTTGGTGATGTTTTCCCTGGGTTTTTGGATTTCAGAGAGACTATAGAATTGTGTCCCCTTGAGGGTATAAGAGGCAATTCAGCTGAGAACCCTGTAGTTCTGAGTGCCATCCAGCAAGTGGAGGCTTTGTGTTTATGATCTTACTCGTGCAAATCTCTCAGACTCTGTTTTCTTTTTATTTTATTTTTTTTTTTTAAGATTTTATTTATTTACTTGATGGACAGAGATCACAAGTAGGCAGAGAGACAGGCAGAGAGGAGGAAGCAGGCTGAGCAGAGAGCTCCATGGGAGGCTTGATCCCAGGATCCTGAGATCATGACCTGAGCCAAAGGCAGAGAGGCTTTAACCCACTGAGCCAGCCACCCAGGTGCCCCATCAGATTCTGTTTTCTAAGGACCAAAGGGCTCAAAGGGTCTGATGCCAGCCAGGCAACCATTACCTGACTTGCATATTTAGACTGGGTGCTCAGAGTTGTGTAACATGGAAGCAGCACTTTGGTCTTGTTGATAAATTCATCCCTGAGTTCTACTAGGTGTTCTGCTGGTTTTTAAAATAGATTTCTCCAATAGGTTCTTTACCAGTGGAGAGCAAGTAGACTATTTTTTATCTGTTGCTATGAGGGCTGGGGAGAAAGGCAATCTCCAGGGTAACTGGAGGAAACAGGGCATACTCACTCTGCTCTCTTCAGGACCATGTGCTTGCGTAAGCCCAGTGCATCAAGTGGTATGATTATTGCATCAAGATAACAATGAAGAGAGGGAAGGGATCCTTCCTTCTCTTCATTGACTCTCTATGGAACGTAGAATGAACAATTTAGTGAGTAAACACTTGGATATAAAGAAATACTTGTTTCTATGATCAGATAGTTTGTGCGTGACTGAGTCACTGAGCTTTGGACTTCCAGATTAAAAAATTTGTAGTTCCAGTGCATAGAGGGAGACTTTTGTGTTGAAGGTGAATCCAAGAGAATAAAAGGGGGGAGAAACAGGTATCAAGGGAGTATTAAGGGCATTAATACTGTTACTCAATCTTAAAAGGTCTGAGAAAAGTATTAAAAAATGTTCAATGTCATAAGGGACATTGTAGATGTCTAGTCTCGAGAGTCTCAACCTTGGCTCCATGTTAAAATTATGTAGGGATTTTTAAAAAAGATTTTACTTATTTATTTGACAGAGAGATTACAAGTAGGCAGAGAGGCAGGCAGAGGGAGAGGGAGAAGCAGGCTCCCTACTGAACAGAGAGCCTGATGTGGGGCTCCCAGAACCCTGGGTCATGAGATCATGACCTGAGCTGAAGTTAGAAGCTTAACCCACTGAGCCACTCAGGCACCCCTATGGAGACATTTTTAATATTAACTTATTACTGAAGTATAACATGTGTAAACCATGAGTGTTTAGCTCAGTTAAGTTTCACAAGGTGAATATACCCATAACCATTACCAAGTTAAGAAACATGAACATTCAAAGCTATTAGAAGCCCCATGTTCTTCCTAGTTTTTACCTCCTTATGGAAGTAGCCCCTGTCCTGATGTTGAATACTGTAAAATAATTTTGCTTACTTTTGAAATTTATACCCATGAAATAAATAATAGTGTCTTATGCTCTTTTGTGTCTGTTTTTCTTTTTCCTGTTCAGTACTAGGTTTATGAGAGTCTGCAAGTAGCAGTAGTACAGTCATTCTCATTGTTGACAAACCCTTCACATATGAATATGCCACCATTTATTTACCTCTTCTAATATTGATGGACATTACGGTGATGATAAGTTTTGGCTGTTGCAAATAGTGTTGCCGTAAATATTGCTATGATTATTTTGGTGAACCCATGTAAATATTTTGTTGGGCATATACCCAAAATGGAATTGCTGGATCATGGTATATATGTGTGTGTGTTCAGTTGAGTGTATACAACCACTCATTTTACAAATTGTTAAACCAATCTATACCCAGCTGCTAGCTGTTCCACATTCTTACCCATCTAGGGACTTTAAAAAATACTAATACCCAAAGTGCACCCACATTCCACCCCAGAATAATTAAATGAGTTTTTGAGGGTAAAACCCAGATGGCACTAATGTCACCAGAGAAGAGAACCAAAAAATCATTGATATTCAGATGAGGTACTTGGGTTATGAAGAGATAAATGCTTTCCCCAAGCCACCCAGACAGTTACTGGCCCAGGACTGGATGCCAAGTCTCCTGACTTCTGATCCAGGCTTGCTTTCCATGTCAGTTTCATTTGGAGGCACTTCCTCATTTCATTTCATTCTTGTACTGTGAAAGTGAACTTTGATTCAGTCTCACATTTAAAGCTCAATAGTTGACAAAGCGAGTTTTCAGGCTTTGTGAGGTAGGTAGAGCAGATATGTAGGACTGGCTACAGAACTTGTGGGATCCAGTGCAAAATGAAAATGTGAGCTGACTTGTTCAAAGAAATGATAATGAGGGGGTACCTGGGTGGCTCAGTTGGCTGAGTCTGTCTTTGGCTCAGGTCATGATCCCAGTGTCCTGGGATTGAGCCTTGCTCAGTGAGAGCCTGCTTCTCCCTCTCCTTCTGCCCCTCCCTTGCTTGTGTGCTCACTCTTTCAAATACAAACATAAATAAAATCTTAAAAAAAAAAAAAGAATTTGAAGACCATATCAGCAAAGCATTAAACCAAACATGGGACCCTTTTAAGAATGAGTACCTGTGTTATTGCACACCCATGAAACTGGCCCTGCGGGTGTTATTATTTGCAAGCTACAGATGAAAAAGCAAGGCTCAGTGACTTGGTTAGTGGTGGGGTCAAGGGTAGAGACTGATCCAATGATGCCTGCTTTGTCTTTCTGGTCTATAGGGTGGGCAAGTCCCTTTTCTCAGGGATTTCCAAGATAAAACGAGTAAAAAATGATAGAGACTAAATGTAAAATGCTCGAGGAGAACATTAAAAAAAAAAAAAAAGAAAAAGAAAAGAAGGGGGGTGTCATTTTGCCAGAGGAGTAAAGAATAAATTTTGTGAAAATGTGATCCAATTAACTCCTGTAAAGCCTTCCACCTAGGCTCCATACCTTAACATGCTTTGGACATGTCTGTTGTATTTTCTGAAACATTTTGCTGGTAAACTATATCCAGATGTTCAGACCCTTCCAACAGTTGCCTTCATAAGCCTTATGTTGGGGTGCTGTGTGAGAAACAGATGGAAATATCTATTCTTCTTTCCAGGGTAAAATCTTCTAATAACACATGGAAATATGATAGAACTATCAAATGGCATGGAGTTGGAAAAATATTTTAAGAAGTCTAGGTGTTGTATAATAAAGAATATAACACCAAGTCTAGGTGTTGTATAATAAAGAATAATGAAAACCTCCTCCTACCATCTCTAAGCAATCTGTTTCCTTCCTTGCCATCCCCATGAAGTTATTCTTTTTTTTTTCCCTCTTAAATTATATTTATAAGCCTATGAATAACTAGCCTATTTAGGGATACTTGTGAATGACAAGAACTAATATGGAACTATACTTTTTTCTTTAAAATGGTGTACTTTTTTATGATTGGCTTCAGCTGAATTATTTCTGTCTCCTGAAGACATGCAGAACCATTTCTGACTTCTGATTATGGCTCCTCTCCTACACTGAGAACCTTGTACCCTTCCCACCCACAAGAGTTAGGACTAAGGAGTCAGAATTGAGGACTCAAGACCAATGGCACCACATAATTGATTTAAAGGGTCTAAAGCCCTTAAAAAAAAAAAAAATCACTTCTGCTCTTTGTGTTCATTTTCTCCTTTGTAAAATGGGACATTATGTGCTGAATGGTGCCCTCCCCAATCCTAGATTTATATTTTGAGGTCCTAACCACTGATATCTCAGACTGTGACTATATTAGAAGATAGGGCCTTAAAAGAGATAATTTAAGTTAAATGAGGATAGTAAGGTGGACTTACTCCAATATGACTGATGACCTTATAAAAAGAAGAGATTAGAACACAGAGACACACAAAGGAAAGACCATGTGAAAACCAAAGGAGAAGATAGCTACCTACAAGCCAAGGAAAAAGGCCTCTGAATACATCAATTTTGCTGACCGTTTGCAATTTGACTACTAGCCTCTAGATGGTTGAGAAAATAAGTTTCCATTACTCTTGTTGGTGATACTTTGTTATGGTAGCCCTAGCAAACTAATACAAGGAATAATATAATAGGGACTTGAAAGATTGTATTATGGAATACATGGAATTGCCATGTTGGTTAACTGTGAAGTTTAGAGTGAATGTTAATCCTATAGCCACCAACTTGAAGTTTTCTATCTACAGCACATGGTCTACCTGACTCCCTTTATTTCCTTCCTCATTGAACTCTGCAGGTTTTGCTTTCAACATGGAACATGGCTCCTAAAGAAAATGATTTAATTTAGAAGTGAAGGAGATGTACCATTGGGTATTTCTTCAGCTGTGTTTGTGTATTAACCAACATAGATTTTCAGTCTGAGTGAGAAGCATCAAGTGTCTCTTTCCTTGCTGAAAGGTCAAATCTAAAGTTGGCACCCAGATGTAAATGTACTCCTGTGTCTAGCTAGTCTTACCTGAGTTGCATCTGTTCTTACCTACTCCCCACTCTTGTCATTCATTCTAAAACAGAAATTTGAGAAAGAAGATAGATTAATATTTTTAAGGGTAATACCCCCAATAGCTTTGTTCTCTTTTGCTGAAGACACATTTTTCTCGCTAGCTGGTCTTAATAAAAGCCCTCATTTTATTCAATAGACTGTGCTAATAGTACCCCGAGAATAGTTAGTATTTACATAGCAGAATTTCCCTAGAAGCTCAAAGCAGTCTATAAATATTGTCTCATTAAAAACTCATATATCCCCATGAATTAGGTTGGTGGCTGCTGCGATTTCCCTGTTGTGCAGATGGAGAAACAGAGGGCGAGAGAGACTTGCAAATTCAGCAAAGCTGGGAGGGAAATACAGAAAAGCATTGCCTTCTCACATTTGGTGAAAAAGCCTCAGCCTAGCTCCCCAGATTTTCACAAACAGAGGCATACAGGCCTGTGTTTTGATGAGTAATTAACACATTATTAAGGGTCGTTGTTTTTCTTTGGGGACTGGGGCCATTTTTAGTGGGTGGAGAGAGGCACTGAGAAGTACCTGTAAGGTCTTAAAAGTTGGACTTGGCTTTTCTGGCTTTTTCTGGGTTGCTCAGCTTGCCATGGAACACTGCTGGATTATTTGGGTCACTTTTGATATTCTATTTCTAAAATAATCTTCTGAATAATCCTTTCAAAGCAGTCCTTCTGACAGGGTCTCACACAACATTGCTGTTTACTGGTGGCTCTGTTCTGGTGCAATCAGCTATCTCCTAATTCAAGGGTATAATCCCGCATCTATTTTCCATTCTTTAGGGCATTGATCTTCCTTTGTCTCTACTTTTTCCTCTGCAAATCCTGCTTGGGTTAGTTACATGGCTGCAAACACTAGTAGGCTTATCAAATTAATTGCTAATGAAAATGACTTAATAAAATTCACAGATGAACAACATAGAATTCGGGTTATATGTGTGCTGGAGGAATTGAAAACAGATTTAGCATGAAGGAGCTGTGGTGTTAAGGTTTCTTCTGCCCCAGAAACTAACTGGTTAGTTTTAACTAACTGGTTAATGGAAATAGCAGTGGAGATGGTGCAAAGCTGAAAAAGAAGCCAGAATGGACCCAATACACTGCAGGTGAATTTCCCGCTTAAGGGTCGAGGCTGAATTGAAATTCTGACTGCAGGACTGACAGGTTTTGATTATAGTACTGAGCTCCTAAAATCTGGTGCACAGCTTCTCTACTGACTCAGATAATGCCTATTGCTGAACATCTGCAGTTAGAGAAAGGACTATTACTTTTGGCTGAAAGCGTTCTAGTGGAAGATACTTCATTGGAAGAGCAGCAGCAGCCTTTACCTGCAGCACAGAGGGGACACACCACAGATCTTTTAATTCAGCGTTTTCATAGCACAGCATATTCAGGTGTACCTCATGTAATTGTTGCATGAAAGGTTTTGAGGTTTGTGCCATGGATGGCAATATTCCTGAGGTATTTGTTCTCTACGACATAAAAATACCTCTGTCTTTTCTTATAAATTAAGAAAGACTAATTTTTTTGTTCTGTCATCAGATTCAAGATTGTAAAAGTATCCTTTTCTTTGAAGTTTTTTTTTATACAAACAAGGTTTATTAACTCGTCATACTGATTTTTTTTAAAGATGAAAATAAGGGGGTTTTATGTTCTAACACCTAATACTACATTTTCTCAAGGAAGTTATAAAGGAAATTATTAGAGATTGCAAAGAATATATACCATTTAATGGAAGAAGTGCTTCCCTTTTTGTATAGTGAGAGCAAAATCCTGTCAGTGTTTGTTTGAGCCTTGTACACACATTACTTTAATAAATATTTTCATTATCTATCATCTATCTATATACCTTTTTTTTCTCTGCTGGGTGAATGTCCTGCTAGGAACCAGAATATTTGAATAAAAAGGAGAGGTTCTTCAAAGGACACACCAATAGCCCCCAGTCTTTTTTTAATGAATGGAAATTGTTCAACCAATCAAATGAAGACACCATTGGCTACTTTCCAAGAGCCTGCCATTTCTCTCTAAGGCTATTTAGTGATTCATCCCTACAATAAGTGTTTAGCAGAGTTAAATGTGATGAGTGAAAAATCCTGTAATGTACCCAAAGCCAAATCCAAATGTTTTTTTTTTAGTCACTGTTTTATACTGACTGAACACTACTTCCTCAGTTGATGTAAATAATGTCTCAAATGCATTTTCAAACTTAATAATACTCTAATAAATAAGCACCCTTATATAATACATATCTAAAAATTCATTGAATTTCCCTGAGAAGGAAAAGTGGCTACTGATACATTTCTTATCTTTCTTAATCTTCCATATTAGGTATTCTGGATACATCTGTTGGTCAGTTAGCCTGAATTATAAATCATAAGAATATGAATGTGTGTACCCATTGACTACCCAGGATACAATAATGTTACTGATCATCCACACTTTTACACCTAGACAGTTATCACTGAAATGATCAGACCTGAAATCTGAGCCATATGCCACCAGCTCATAAATCAAAGGTAGAGCTCAGTGAAATGTTGACTGGCTCTGTATACAGAGATGAGATGCTGGGTTTCTTTTGCCCCGTTACTCCTTGTGAACTCTAGGGAGGAATACCTTTACTGTGCCTCCCTTAATTGGATGTATTCCAAGAAGCTGCTGCTAGGGTTTGACATTCACTCGATGTTAGTATAAGGCAGTGTGATGTAGACAAAGAAGAAAGCTGACAGCCTCATGCTGAAGTGTATGAATATTTAAAACAATGTTAGCATTGCACGTGACTGGTAAATAGTGATTTGTCATGCTTAGACTGAATGAATTTTGCATTTACTTTTCTTTTGTCTTTCAAATGGCTAAATAAAGGGAAAAAAGTCCTTTAACCTCATAAGCATATCATTTCCTCTATAAAACTAGTTGTACCTTGTTTTAATCAATTGCTACCAATTAATAATTTATACTCAAAAAGGATTGCATATGAATCCTTAATCTCCAATTTCATATTGTAGTTTCTAGGTGCATGAGCTGGGGTGATAATAAAAAAGTCTTCTATTTCCTAATTGCAGGCCTTTCACAGGTTATCTATTCATACTGGATCTTTATTTCCTCAGCTCTAGATGAAGGCTTGGGTCAAACTAGAGTGAATGTTTTATTTGAATAGCATCTTGTTATCAAGGCAGGCCTTAAAAACTTAAAATAGTTTTTCAGTGTTTAGAGATCAGATAGTTTTTTTTTCCCCCTAATAATAATGTGTGATTTTGGTTTCTTTTGAAAAAACTCTAAATATCTAGCAACACTAGAACCAATAATTATTTGTAGGCAAACCTACTGAGCCAGGTAGATGCAGCCTGTGCTCTCCAGCTTCCACATTCCTGCTGCCCCTTCCTGGATTCCAAACACTGAGGCATAATGATAGTTGCCATTTATGCAGCCCTTGAACTGCTATGTTTCGCTGCAGTTGAGTTGCTTTGCTCATTTATATTTCTTATCTGGCCCTGTGAGCCTGTGTTTGCAACCTCTGGAGACTAAAGCTCTAAAAATTCTATGACACGTGAGTTTATTTCTTGAGAAGGGTCAAGAATAATTTAACTATATAAGATATTTTTTTAAGTCATAAGCTGTTTTTTGTTGTTTTGTTGTTTTGTTTTGTTTTTAATTCTTAAAAGCCATGTTTAGGTGGTTCCCAGTAACCATATATGAAAGAGGCTAGGACCTTGCTGTTATTGACTGGAGTCTGCCTAGGTCCTAGAGACTGCCTGTAGTTTCTTGCTACTTGGATTTCTCCAATAGAGCTACTTATCTCATCAAGCCCGCAAAAAGTCTGTCTGTCCAGTTACTAAACTTGGAGCCTTCCTTATAAAAGTTACCATAATCAGAGGAGTAGCCCGCCAACAGCTTTACATAGTCTATTGATAAGAAACAAGTCACATGGGCCACCTGAGTGGCTCAGTGGGTTAAGCCCCTGCCTTAGGCTCAGTTGGTGATTCCAGGGTCCTGGGATTGAGCCCCACATGGGCTTTCTGCTCAGCAGGGAGCCTGCTTCCCCCTTTCTCTCTGCCTGCCTCTCTGCCTACTTGTGATCTCTGTCTGTCAAATAAATAAATAAAATCTTAAAAAAAAAAAACAAGTCACAGGTCCCACTTGACATTAAAGGAATTACACCAGTAGGTGGGAATCACTAGAGGTCATTCTCAGGCTTGTCTGCCTCAATATTTTCTACTTCAATAAACATTTATTCAGCACTTAACACATACAACTTTCATTTAATTAATGATATGGAAAGGACACTATAGTGATAAGTGCTTTTAAAAATAGGAAGTTGAATAAGATCCAGTTCCTTCTTTCTAGAAACTTCTAGTCTAACATGAAAATTGTATGTTTATAGTTCTATTGGTGCTCTAAAAAGTATTAAATATCTTCAGAATAATCAGAATATCTAGAATGTTCAGGAAATCTCTGAATCTCTTGAATTAAATTTGTGCATTAGATTATGCTTAAGACAGTAGACTGAAATTTTCAACAAACCATTTAAAACATGTTAGATTCTTTTACCTGGCTTTCACTTACCAGGAAAATGAATTTGATGATTATTATAGATGGTGACTTCCATTCCTCCCCTCATCTTTTCAATAAAACAGTCAATGCCAGCTATGGTATAGATAATCAATACATGTTTTAAAAAATCTTTACTTACCTTCTGCCTTAGGGAATGAGAAGGCTATCAGCAGAGAAAGGACATTAGAGATCCTGTTTAAATTATTTGTAAAAACTTTAATACCACACGGAGTTTCTCAAGGTGGATTGTCTATGAAGAAGATACTAAACTATGTATCAAAACTAAGAAATGTCTTACTGTTTTACTTGAGTTCACTACTGCCTAACACATCTTACCCTGTCCCCATCTACCCTGGGTAGAAAAAAAAAATGATTTCACATTCTAAGTGCTGACACAAATTTCTGCAAACCAGATTGCAGTCAAAGAATTTAATTGCAACTCCTTAAAGATACAAATGTGGAACACATACACATATATATAGAAATATTTAAATGTATGTATATATAGTCTCTACTTAATGTGATTGATACCAAAATTTCACTGGGCACTAATGAGACCTATTATCACTGTGGAGGCAGCATGTGCCCTCAATTAGGGGAAAAAAGTGCTTTTCACTGCTAATTAAGACATCTTCAGCAAGGAGAAAAGTGGATTATTGTTCACACTGTGCTTAAAATTTATTCACTAGAATTTGTCCTGTAAATTTCTCTCTCAGAGGGAAACTTACATATATCCTCTAGTTTCCTGTCAACGCATGTGTACATATAAATAGCAAAATTAAGAATGTTCATGGATGGGCCACTTTTCTCTATTTGTTGAAGAAAAGGCTGTAGCATGTGACCAGGTTTTTGCTATTTCTCAGAGAGGAAAGTATTTGTCTTTTTTTTAATATTAATTTTGTGGATCAGATATTCCAATTGAAATTAATTGGTCAAATCAGCTTGCAACATGCATTACTGCCAACCTGTTCTATTAGGCTTTGAAGGTGCTACACATTTTGTAAAGGGAAAAAGTGCTCAATTCAGTTTTTTTTTCTCTTCATTTATTGCTGAGCTGCAGAATATCTAGACTTGATGAATAAATGAATTTTATCCCCATTTTATAGAGCAAAACAAGACTTAGGATGTTAAAAGTCCTGCCCAGTGTCTCCTAATAACTGTGGTGTTCAGTATGAATAACAAGGGGAGGCATGAATATAAATTTGTTGATTATGAAAGTGAAGGAATCAGAATCTCTTTTATTACATCAGATGTGCTATTTGCACACACATGTGGTATAGTAGATGAGTATTATAGATTCACATTTTGCATTTGCAGCTGGATAAGTGCTGTATGTAAAGAAAGCCATGCATATGCAGTCCTTTCCCAATCACCGAGGAACTGACTAAATTTTCTGAGTTTAGGCTTCTCCTACAGTCATTGCATCAGATACAGTATTCCATCAGGGAACTACTTCAATTGCAAATATCTCCTTATTTAGAATTCTCCATTAATCTTTGCTGGGCCTACATTGTGAAATAATAAGATACCAGTTGTCTATTTTGAAATTACTCTCTGAATAATTTTGTCTTTATTGAGCAGTAGTGTCAAATGCAGCATTAGTGAACTTTGTGTGTAAGTGAACAGCCAGCGACTTGGAATAGAAAAAGGTGTCCGTTGGGTTAGGCTGGGTTAATCTCTAAGTTGAAAGTACACTCAGATCATGTCTTTGCATGGGAGATACACTTCTGACAATAATGTAATAATCTGCATATTGTGCAACACTCGATCATCAAACAGATCAAATTAAATTGCTTTGTTCTAATGTGAGACCCTGTGCTGTGTGCTGTGTCCTTCGGGGTAAAAGCTGAATAACATACAACTTTTGCTCTTCTGAAATTCACAGCCTGGGGTGGCTTACTGTCAAAGAAATAAGCCAATAAATATACAATCTACAGAAATCTGTAAAAGACACTATCTGGACACTACATGTGAAACCATTAGATAACAAAGACCTATATTTTTGGAAGTCAATGGAACTGAGCTCTTAGTTTGGAAAAAAAGAATGTAAAGTCTCAGAGAAAGAGTCCATCAACATAGTAATTATTAAAATAATTGTCTGGGGTGGAATTCTTAAGAAGCAGAACCCGAGAATGGTGATTTACCAAGAGTGGTCTCTGAAGAAAACTGGAAGGCAGGTGAGGGTTGCAGGATAGGACAGGGGGAGTAGCTGGAAAAGAATAAAGTCTCAGCCTGATCCTGCAGGGAGCTCTGCGGCATAACTGACAACCACGGAGTTGTCAAACTTTAAGGGGGAGGGGCAGGATTTTGTACCCTGTATCAGTCAAAATGGGCTATAGGCTATAGCAGTTCTGGACAGGTTGGCTCCTGTCCCCTGAAGGCAATTTTTGGAAGAAGCACAGCCATGAGCTGTTTGCCACTCATTGTGACAGCACTTGGGGGATGGAAGGGTGCATGGCCCTGCTGTAGCAATGACTAATGTTTATTACACGTTTTACATATCTAACATGTATTAATTCTATGGGGTACATAATAACATTTATTCATTTGAAATCTAGGAAAACTAAAGCACAGATAAATTAGGTCATGCAACAGGAAAGTGTCAGAGTGACAATTTGGAAACAATCTAAGTAGAGAGAACAATTTAAGTAGAGAGAAGCTACCCTAATTCTCTGCTACTACATGGCTGTAGTGAACAATGTTGTTTCAAAAATAAATAAGTGGCAACAAAATTGGTTGTAATTTCTCATTTCTTCATAGAAATAATTGTCTAAGTTGTGATAAAATGGCCTACTGTTCTTCAGGAACTGAAGTTTTACTGGGCCTTCTAGGAAAATACCTTCCCATATCCCAGTAGCAATTGCGGCTCCTGGATGTTAACTCCTTTCCCATTTTCAGGGAAATACCATACCATATTTTTTACATCTTTTGACATCTTCCCCCCCCCCCAGGCTGACCATATTTCCCCTCACTTTCTGTATTCCAGCCTCATGTTTGTTTTGTGAGTGTGTAATGCTGAATTCCGTCACAGGATCTTTGCACATGCTCTTCCTCTAATAGTAACACGATTTCTGTCAACCCCTTCTCACTCCCAGCTATGTGCTTAGTTTTCTCCTCATGATCCTCCAGATCTGACTGATAAGGCTTCATTTACTTTACTTCCTGCCCCTTTGTCTAGGTCAGCTTCTATCTCATTTCATGTTGATAGATACATTGGTGGAATAGTTTAATGCCTGTCTCCTCTGTACTGTATGTTCTGTAAGGGTAAGAACTGTGTTGGCTCCACTCGCTGTTATACCCAGCACAGTGCCTGGCACATTTCGGATACTCAATAGATAGGTTAATAAATGAATAAATGAGGGAAAGGATATGTACTCTCTGCTCCTAGATTTCTCCCTACAGACCAGTGACAGGCTTGTCTGCCTGCCCAGGGGCTTCTTGTGCTCTAAAGTTTGGTTTATACCGAGGACCTGTGTCCAAAAAGCAGGCATATCATTGTCCATGTCTGGAATCTCTTGGTTGATAGAGCTAGTAGCAACCAAGCTCTGAGCTGTTGTAGGGACACTCACTCCCCACCCTTTATCAGTGGTGCAGTTAAATTTTGAATTAGACATACTTGGGAAATAAGGACCCAATGACGGCAATTATCATATTCTTATACTGTAAGAGTCTAATGTGGAAGTGTCTGGGGATTCACAAGTCTTCCCTGTTTCAAGTCCCTCATTAGCAGTGATCAGATCCACTACAAACATGCCCATTTAGGACTATGAATATTTACAGTGATATTTGTAAAGTACCTTAAAATAAAGAAGGTGGGGGTTTTGATGCGTTTAAATAATGTATTCCAATTATTTATGAATAATTTGTTCTGTTGTATGTGTTTTTATTCGCAACAACTTTAGAAGAATTTTAAAGGCAGGATTTGTAATGAGTGACTTTCATTAAGAAATAAAAAAGGAAGCAAGAATATATTTGCACCTGTGTTTTTCTTTTTTTTTTTCCTGTTTTTCAGTCATATTCTCAAATTTATTTTTCTGTTTTACATGCAAGTTTAAAAGTAGAAAAGTTAGGATGATTAATACTTCAATCCTCTACATTTTCCATGTTATTTTACTGGCATAAAGAAAATGCATCTGATTGACTTAAAATGATATTATAAAAAGGAATTGACAGTACATTTTTTAACTTATTTGTAGAGAATTATTTAGTGTACATTAAATAACATTTGTTATTATCTTATCTATTATTTAAACAACTAAATATTCTGTTGGAAGTATAGCCAGGTTTTGCCAAAGAAAACACATTATTAAAGTTCTTTGCAAAGTGTTCATTATTCTTAGAATACTCCTGTGAGGTTTGGACTTCATGGCCCAGCAGGTCATTTACATCTCTGCCCTGAGCAACTTAACTGAATATTGAACTGGGGCCAGCTCTGGTATGGAACACTCCAGCTGCAAAAGTGTAAAGAAAAACTGGATATAATAGTGGGATAAAAAGACAGAGTTTGGCCTGTCAAATTGGAATTGGTAAACTTCATGTAATGAAATAGACTGTATTGGAATTTAAATAAGATGAAATGCCCTGTATTTGATATTTGATATTTATCTTACTTGATAATTCTCGAAGCTCAACAATATTGCTCAAAAAACTAGTATTTTTATATTATAGTAGATTACTGTTTATTATAGTTTCCATATACATCTAGAGAGAAAACAAATATCTAAAATTAGAACCTTGCAATAGATCTCCCTTATGGTGTAACATATATTTCACAGAGAATTCTAAGGATTCTACTGATCTCAACTAAAGTGACCATTTAATTTGTTGGTCAAATTAAAACAACTTTGAAAGTGAAGGATGGTGTTCTGCAAAATTATTCCAGGACAAAAATTGAAACCATTTCAGGGACGCCTGGGTGGCTCAGTTGGTTAAGCAACTGCCTTCAGCTCAGGTTATGATCCCAGAGTCCTGGAATCGAGTCCCACATCGGGCTCCCTGCTCCTTGGAGAGTCTGCTTCTCCCTCTGACTTTCTCCCCTCTCATATTCTCTCTCACTGTCTCTCTCTCAAATAAATAAATAAAATCTTAAAAAAAAATTGGAACCATTTCAGATACATTTAGATATATAACCAACCACCTTAGGAATGAGTAAATTTACATCTTTAGCCACTTCTGATTCCATGGTTGTGAAAGCACATCTTTTGGAAACTACTACTTTTTATTTAAGTTTGTAGTCAGGTAATAAAATAACTGTTAATACTGGGTCTTTGGAAATATATATGGACATAGATTGTATAAATCCGTAACCATGCACAGACCCAGTTATTCATTCAGCCAAATAATATTAATTGAGTACCTACTATGTTGCAGGAGGCATGATAGATTTTGGGATACTGTGATGAGAAACATGAGGTAATGTCCTTGCCTTTGTGCACATTGTTTTCTAGTGTACGCAGTGAATAGGAAGCACAATGACACAAATTACTGTAAATTTAAACAGTGTTTTGTTACAAAGGAGATACACATGGACTACTGGGAAATGTAAAATGGGGATTTGACCCTGTCAAAGAAGCCAGATAAGCATTTCTGAGCAAGGGACAATTGTGCTGAAATTTAGAGTGAGGACAGCTAAGTAGTTATAATGATAGTGTAGACCAGAGGGGATGGTTCGCTTAAGATTGGATTAATGCTAGCTCTCATTCAGTGTATCCAAGGAGTATTGATGGACACATCTTCGTGACAGACTGGCCTTTTAATTTTTTTTAGTTAATAGCTTTTGCTTTGTGAGTCTGGTGGGTGAGTTGTTTGGAGTTTGACAATGTTGGAGTGGAGAGGCTGAAAAAATAAATTTAAGATGGAGAGGGAAGAGATAGTTAACTCTCATAGGAGGGGGAAATGGAGGGATCAACCCCAGATGCTCAGGAGATATGTAGAAAGTGTAGAGATGCAAGATCACTCTCTCTCAGCAACCTGACCTGATTTTTGAAGGTGGATTTGCAATTGAGGGGCTAATCGACTTCAGTTTGTACACATACATTAAAAGACATTTATCAGTTCTCCTCATGCTTTTGTATTCCTTATCTCTTCTAATTCTTAGAGTAACTTTTTTTTGCACTTTCCAGAAAATAAGCCACAGCAATGATAAAGTAAGTGAGTCAGTCCCCTGCCTCATTAGAGTTGTCCAAATAGGCTTCCTATGTATGTTACGTAACATTATATACCCACCCCCCATTCAGAGTTCTTTATCCAATTTTAGAACATTTGAGGTACAGAGAAATACCATGTGATCTGCTCTTATCTATAAATAAATATTTTTAAGGATATAGGTTCAAGCATTATCAATGTAGATGGTGTATGCATTTATGTCTGTGTATGAGCTTGTGCATGTGTGTATCGGAAAATCAGAGGCTAGTTTGATATTGTCCCTACCCTTAAGTTTGTAAAATTTACATAGGATAGTACCACTAACACGCAAAAAGCAACTTTTGAGAAATATAGAATTTACCTAAAGGTTGATTAATTACCTAAGGGTAATTAAATAAAGACTGATGGGGGAGTTTTTATTAGGGATGTATGTTTATAATTAAACATAATATCAAGAAAGATGTCATCTTTAAATTTAGACCTGAAAATTTCTTTGAACTAATAATCGTATATTTGTTCAATTGACCTATGTCTCTTAAAAGTTTCATTTGCTTTCTGTCTCAGTAGCTTCTCTGACTTCAAAATGCCCTATATAGAATTCAGCCCAGTGCTGAATGATATAACAGAAAAAAACTTCAGTGACTTCTATCAGATTAAGCCTGGACAATAGCTCCTAAGCAAAAAGCATAACCCTGTATCTGCAAGGGTAAAGCAAATGGCTTTGAATAATGCAGCTGGATGCAAGAAGAGAACAGAGTGGTTTAAAAAAAAAAAAAAAAAAAAAAAAAAAAAAAAAAAAAAAAAGAAGTTTCCAGGCTTCTTTCTGGTTCAATTCCATGGCTATCTTTTTATATAACGGCAGTGAATACAGGCTTTTCTCATTGGCTAGCCTAAAATGCTACGAAGTTCTGATTTTTATGCTCTTCCTTCCCATGGAGGATTTTATTGAATTCCTTTTTTTCCTAGGATAATAAAACTCTTTATATCCTAATTGCTCAGTGGAGGATCCACATGCTTACGATAATAATGAGCTGGCACAAAGCCTTGATTTCTGGAAGGCTCTGTGGATTCAGAGAAGTCACAAGGTTTGCTAAAATGAATTCCTTTTTGCTTGCAATTGGTCCCTCAGGTAATGTAGACCAAAGAAGAAAGATACAACTTCAGACATTAGTGAAAAAGCCCCATGATCTGGAAAGAAACTTTGTTCAAGTGAGGGCATGTCAGCCACAGAGCTTTTAGAAAATGAATCACTAAGTCCATATGTTTTAGTGAAGTGACACTGAAATAACTTGACATGAGCTCGTTGTATAACATAAAATCACCTTTCGTTGACTCTGAGCCGAACCATTTACATTAGAGATTCAACTGGAAGCCTGCCTAATGTTTGAGGGATTATTTCTACAAATCCAAGATAGATGGTGTGAATACTAATTGAAGAATGAGAGGAAAATCTGTACAATAATGAAGGTCACTGTTGATATCCAAAAATGAGCATTCTACATGATGTGGGGCTGGTGGCTCCAGTCCTCACAACACAGAGTCAGTATTTTGAAAACCATCATTCCACCCTTTAAAATTGTTATGCATATCCCCTCCTCCCACTTGCTTTGTATTTTCCCCATACCATTGATCACTTTTGAACATAACCTAATTTTTGTTGTATTTATTGTTTAAAATCTGTCTCAGAGGAGGGACAAAGGTGGCAGAGGAATAGGGGACTCTATTTCAACTGTTTCCCTGAATTGAGCTGGGTATCTACCAGACTATTGTGAACACCAGCGAAGTCAGCCTGTGATATGAGAAGATCTATCTAGATATCTACAAATGGAATATCTCAGGCAGTTGGTCTTGAGGTATGAAGCAAGGAGCCATGATTCTGTGAGCAAATATCAAGAGATAAATGGAAGGTGATGGAAACCTCTGGGATCATGCACCGCTGGAGGGCAAAAACCTCCCATGCTGGGGACCGGAAGCAGACTCACAGACTGGAAACAGTTGCGAAAGGACTTTAGGGCAGCCCTCCAGACTGAAATCTGAATCTGCAGGGTCACACATGCGTAGTGGGGGTGGCTGGCAGTTTTAGAAGCAAGGGCAGAGATGTGTCTGGACCTGGAAGAGAGGGCTGTGAGTGCTACTGTGGGGCCACAACCCAGGGCGCTGCAGGTTTGGGCAGCATAGACAGAAGCAGGGGCAGTGTGGTCTGGAGAGCTCACTGAGGGGCAGACTGTTATGTCTCTGAGACAGAGGTTTGGATACAGTCACTTCTGCTCTGACTCTCAAGGAGGAATGCAGAAAGCTGCCAGAAACAAAAGCCCCCCAAAACCTGTTTTCACTGAGTCCATCCCCCCTCCCCCCCCAGGGAGCAGGGCAACTCTGTCCAAACAGGGTTGCCTGAGTAACAGTGCAGCAGGCCCCTCCCACAGAAGACAGGCTGGAAGACCAAGAGACCAACAACCCTAAGGTCCCTGTAAAACAGGTGCATCTTGCTTGGGTTGTGGTCAATGATTTGGACTCTGTACATTCCTCCAACCACTCCTCAATTGAATGAGTAAGGGGAGGAGCCCCCAAAATAAGAAAACTCAGAGACTGTAACCTCTGCCACAGAACTAATGGATATGGATATAAGCAAGATGTCAGAAATAGACTTCAGGGTAACAGTTATGCAGATAATAACTAGGCTGGAGAAAACTACTAATGCCAACGTAGACTGTCTAATGACAGAAATGAGAGCAGATCTGGCAGAGCTTAAAAATGCTATCAGTGAGATACAATCTAATCTAGATACTCTAACAACTAGAGTAAATGGGGAAAAAGGATGAATTAGTGATCTAGAAGACAAACTGATAGAAAAGAAGGAACAGGAGGAGACTTGGAACAGACACCTTAAAATCCATGAGAAAAAAATTAGAGAAATAAATGACGCCATCAAATGTTCCAATGTCAGAATTCCTGGGAATCCCTGAGGGGGTGGAGGAGAGAGGACTAGAAGATATATTTGGGCAAATCATAGCTAAGAACTTCCCTGATCTGGGGAGTGAAACAAACAAGAGTCTAGGGCCTGATGGATTCCCTGGGGAATTCTACCAAACATTCAAAGAAAAAACAATACTTATTCTCCTGAAGCTGTTTCCAAAAATAGAAATGGAAGGATAACTTCTAGACTCTTTCTATGAGTCCAGCATTACCTTGATCCCCAAACCAGACAAAGACCCCATCAAAAAGAAGAATTTCAAACCAATATCCCTGATGAACATGCATGCCAAAATTCTCATCAAGATCCTAGCTAATAGGATCCAACAGTATGTTAAAAGGATTATCCACCGCGATCAGGTGGAATTTATCTCTGTGATGCAAGGGTGATTCAGCATTTACAAATCAATCAATGTGATAGAACACATAAATAACAGAAGAGACAAGAACCACATGGTCCTCTCAACTGATGCAGAAAAAGCATTTGACAAAATACAGCATCCTTTCCTGATTAAAACTCTTCAGAGTGTAGGGATAGAGGGAACATTCCTCATTTCATAAAATCCATCTATGAAAGCCCACAGTGAATATCATTCTCAATGGAGAAGAGCTGGGAGACTTGCCATTGAGATCAGGAACATGACAAGGAGGCTCACTCTCACTGCTATTCTTCAACATATTAGTAGAAGTCCTAGCAACAACAATCAGACAACAAAAAGAAAAGGTATTCAAAATGGCAAAGAAGAAGTCAAACTCTCTTTCTTTGCAGATGACATGATATTTTATATGGGAAACCAAAAGACTCCATCCCCAAATTCCTGAAACTCCTAAAGCAATTCAGTAATGTGGCAGGATACAAAATCAATGCACAGAAGTCAGTTGCTCTCTTATACACTAACAATGTAACTGTAGAAAGAGAAATTAGAGATTTGATTCGATGTACAATAGCACCAAAAACTGTAAGATACCTTGGAACAAACCTAACCAAAGAGGTAAAGGATCTATTCTCTACGAACTGCAGAACGCTCATGAAAGAAATTGAAGAATACACAAAAAGATGGAAAAACATTCCATGCTTATGGATCAGAAGAATAAACATTGTTAAAATGTCTGTGCTGCCCAGAGCAATCTATACTTTCAACACCATCCCTATTAAAATACCAATGGCATTTTTCAAAGTGCTGGAACAAACAATCCTAAAATTTGTGTGGAACCAGAAAAGACCCTGAATCACCAAGGAAATGTTGAAAAAGAAAAAGCTGGAGGCATCACATTGCTTGATTTCAAGCTATATTACAAAGCTGTGATCACTGAGGGAGCATGGTACTGGCACAAAAACATACACAGAGATCAGTGGAACAGAATAGAGAACCCAAATATGGAGCCTCACCTCTATGGTCAACTAATTTTAACAAAGCAGGAAATACTATCCAATGGAAAAAAGACAGTCTCTTCAATAAATTGTGCTGGGAAAATTGGACAGCTACATACAGAAGAATGCAACTCAGCCATTCTCTTACATCATACAAAAAGATAAACTCAAAATGGATGAAAGACCTCAATGTGTGGCAGGAATCCATCAAAATCCTAGAGGAGAACAGAGGCAATAACCTCTTCAACATCAGCCACAGCAAATTCTTTCAAGACACATCTCCGAAGGCAAAGGAAACGAAAGCGAAAATGAACTTTTGGGACTTCATTAAGATAAAAAGCTTCTGCACATCAAAGGAAACAGTCAACAAAAAGGGGCAACCTACAGAATGGGAGAAGATATTTGCAAATTATACTGCAGACAAAGGGCTGATATCCAAGATCTATAAAGAACTTCTCAAACTCAACACCCAAAAACAAATAATCAAGTCAAAAAATGAGCAGAAGACATGAACAGACACTTCTCAAAAGAAGACATACAAATCGCTAACAGACACATGACAAATGTTCATCATCTTTAGCCACCTTACACCATTTTGAATGGCAAAAATCAACAAGGCAAGAAACAACAAATGTTGGAGAGATTGTGGAGAAAGGGGAACCCTTTTAGACTATTGGTTGAACTGCAAGTTGGTATAGGCACTTTGGAAAACAGTGTGGAGATTCCTCAAAAAATTAAAAATAGAGCTACCCTATGACCCAGCAATTACATTTCTGGGTATTCACCCCAAAGATACAGATGTAGTGAAAAGAAGGGCCAATGTCCATAGCAGCAATGTCCACAATAGCCAAACTGTGGCAAGAGCCAAGATGCCCTTCAACAGATGAATGGATAAAGAAGATGTGGTCCATATATACAATGGAATATTACTCAGCCATCAGAAAGGAATGTCACACTAAATTGCTATGTATAAGCTTAGATATACAGTCTTTGCTGGTATCTTTTTTTATTTCCAGAAAACAGTCTATGGTCTTTGGAGGTTTGTTTTGTTTTGTTTTGTTTTTCCTTTTAGTAACCTCTGTGTCTAACATTGAGTTCAAACTCATGACTCCAAGATCAAGAGTCTCATGTTCTACCCACTGAATCAACCAGGTGACCCTTGTCTTTGAAGTTTTAATGCTAGGAATTTTTTTCAACTTGGTGGTTTCCTCTTTATTAGTATGACTCCTACCTTCCCCCCACAATTTCTGTTCCTTCCACTTATGCCCCCAAAAAGAAAGTAGTGAAAGGAAGGGAATGTTGGGGTTCTGAACCTATTGAGCAGTTGAAAGGAACAGAAACCAAAGCAATCACTGAATATGTCAGTAGTTGTCCATCAAAAACTCTAAAGCAGAGTGGGAAAGGTGATAAGAGAAAGGGGAGAAAAGTGAGATATTAAAGGTCACCTCCCCACATTAACCCTTCTGCTAAGAGGGGCTGGGCTAGAGGAGAGCCTCAAACATTAGAAAGTCTGGGTCCTGAAGAAGAGAGCATGTGTTTGGACCTGATGGGGAGTCAGTCAAAGAAGGAGAATTAACTGTTTTTGTAGAATGGAACCTTCACCTCAGGGGTATAGCTGATAAATTTTTAACGTTTAAAAAACCAAAATAGTACTTCTAGGCAAAAGATTCCTTCACATGGAATAGTGTATATAGTCTGTCTCCAACTCACTATTCAGTAATGCTTTTATTTTTTTTAATAGTAATTCCCGTACTAGATTATTGGATATTAGATATATTTTTAAAATTTGTAATGCCATTCCAAAACAGGATCAATTATTTATCTGTTTATTTTGAATGAGTGGCTATATTGCAATAGAAGCTTGGGCTTAGAACAAGAGAGGAAATAGTTTTTCCTACTTGCATATTCTGTTGGTGTTCTAGTATCCTTCTAGTTTCTATTGGCTAGAAGAATGCATGTCACAAGAAGAATGACTCAAAAAAAAAAAAAAAGATAATGAGAATATTTAGTTGGGTGAAGAGAAGAATGAGAGGAAATGTACAAACTGTCTTCAAATATTTTCAGGCTTCATAGATTTATTGAATAGATGGGCAGAAGGATAAATAAATTAATAAGTGAATGAACAAAAGAAGGAATGAAGCATTATGTGGAAGGTACGGGGGAGCAGCATACAGGGGTTGCAATGATATACATGTTCTGCATCCTTAGGGAGCTTATGTTCTAATGGGGTTGAACACAGATGAAAAGGCAATTACTCTGTAGTGCCTTAAGGAAAAGAGTGAAGAAATTGGCTTTGAGTAGCTCCATAGGGCAGAACCCAAGCATGTGTCTGTGTTTGTTTTGTGGTTTTTGTTGCGCTCTTTTTAATGAATTGTATATCAAATGGCTTTCCCATTCTAATGTTGAATCAAATTCAATCTAAGACATGTTTATTGAAGACCTACTATGTGCAATCTACCCAGAGAGACATGGAGTATACATCTGGAAGATAATGCCAAAGGGGGCAGAATCAGAGTGATGAGAACAGTTAGAAACTTGTAACTCCGGTGAGTAGCTACCATCTATATCTGCAAATGCATTTAAGTGTCTCCACTGTGGCCTGGTTCAGGCATTAGACTGTATGTTCAGTTTATTCAACTAGAATAGGTAAAACACTTTTCCTATCTAGTTTCTGATAAGTCAGATTTATGTACATACTATTCACTACATATCAACATTTAGTGACAGTAAATGGTTTTTTGAGTTATAAACTGGTGTTTATTTCTGACCAGAGAAGAAACAAGTATTTCTTCCCTAGTCACATTTAGGTTTTTTAGAAAAGTGGTCATTGATTCAAATATTTCTATGGAAAAACTGAAGACAGCATGGAGAACAGACTATCTCCAAACAAGTTCTGAGGTGTTTGCTATATAATAGCCATCCTTACTGTAGTAATGTAGCATAAAGCAGCCTGCTCTTGGCAAGTTTTCTCTAGTTATTTTTAGAAATTGGACGTAGCACTGTGTATTTTTATATTGTTGGATACTGGGTTAATTTTTACAGATGCTAAATTACTTCATGAAGATTAACAATTTTATGTGTTATAGAAAGTGTTGATCTAGTTAGAAATCTCATAGGGGCTTTCAGGAGACTTTTGAGGGTGTCAAAGAGAACACAATTATTGCAACTATGGAACTATTAAATAGTATCATTGTTGTTCTTAGCAAAACTACTCTTCCCCACTCCAAACATTATTACTCTTTGCTAATTTATTAAAAAGACCTCTCTTATTTGCTATATATTATAGAATTAAGGTAGGTTCCTGACAGGTAACACTTTTTTGTATGTTTCCTTTAAAAGTATTTTTATAATTGCTATTGTTTGTTGTAGAAAAATTGAAAACTATAGAAAAATATGAAGAAAATGAAAAGCCTATTTCCATCTTTATTATTGCCTTAATACTTAATTTCCTATCTCTGATTATCCCATTTGGATTTTCCTGTTAAAAATAGAGACAGAGAGAAAGAGGGGGAAGAAAGAGAAAGAAAAGGGGGAATGGAGAGGAAGAGAGGGAAAAATCCATCTGGTTTTACTCTTCTGCTCCAGTCTGCAAGGCAGTGTTGGTGGCCCCGGCTCAATGCCATACGATATGGATTGGTTGTGCTGCCTACCATTCTTAAAGAACATAAATGAATTGACAGCAGTCTAAATACATAATTGAGAAAGAAACAGTTTAATCTTTAGGACTTTTCCTCTGCCCAATGATACACTTTTGAAATTTAATAGACAGTATTTTCATCCTTTGAATCCACATTCTTTAGAAACTCTCCATTCCAGAAGAGGCTATTTACTCTATATTTGAAAACTAATAGCTCTGGGATGCTCTCCATCACACCAAAAGGAAAAATCTTCCTCTAATGTAAATTCCAATTTATTACTCTTGAAGGTAGCAGAAAAAATTACTTCTAAATTTTAAATAGCTACTATTTCTCTTTATCTCTAAAAGAGTTAAAAAAATGTCTTGAAGTCCAAATTCTTTGAGGTAATTTCATATACTTGTGATAGAACTGTAGCATCCAGTTTCAGATGAGAACATTCCTAATATTCCCATTTCTGCTTTTCTAAATTAAAAATGTTGAGAGCAGGCATATTGCCATGATGACTTCAGAATAGTTAAATCTTATTCTCATCTTGGTTATGCCCACATAGGCAAAAGTTTTGAAAAGCATAGATTATTAACTTTGTAGTGGCCATTTTAGATCACTCAATTTAGTCCCCATTTTTACATGAAAAAAACCTTTAAAGCTTAAGTGACTGACTTAATGACAAAAAGTGAATTAACTGGAGAACCAGATTTCTGTTTGCTTTCTTTCCTACAAAACTGTCTCTACAGAATACTTGACCAATGATCAAGAAGAAAACTTAGGGGGCCCCTGGTTGGCTCAGTGGGTTAAATCCTCTGCCTTCCGCTCAGGTCATGATCCCAGGGTCTTGGGACCCAGCCCTGCATCTGGCTCTCTGCTCAGCAGGGAGCCTGCTTCCTCCTCTCTTTCTGCCTGTCTCTCTGCCTACTTGTGATCTCTGTCTGTCAAATAAATGAATAAAATCTTTTAAAAAAATAAGTAAAAGAAAGAAGAAAACTTAGGTCCTAGTTCCAACTCCCCTTCTACATACTTTATAGATTAGTGTCATATATATACATGTATATATATATTTATATATATATAATTATATATATCCTAATATTAAAAGTTATATATATATACACATTTATAGCATATATACATATATAATATATGTAACTTTTAAAATTAGGAGATCTAAACAGATCATCCTTAAGTCTCCATCACACTTCAAATTTCTATGATATATAATAAATTTTGAAAATAACATTCTGGATTTATCATTAAAATCCCAATAAATGCCAGTAGTAAACATTCATTCTCATTCATTTTGCCTTTAGTTTCTCACCTACGAATTTATTTAATGAAACCAGAATTATTAACTTAGAATGAAAATTAGAAATTACTGAAAAAGGCATAAAGAACTGGGAAATGTGAATCATTCTTGCCCTGTATTTCTTTTTCACCAAAATTCTACACTGAATTTTTCTAACCTGTTTATAGTGAAAATTAACACTCTGAGGTGTCTCAGATGACCTATTTAAGTTTATGTAATTTGGCATGGAACCCATGGTTATCAAGGATTTTAGAACATCTTCAAATGATTTTTTGTCAAAAGAGAAAGAATGAAAGAGAGGAGGGGGTGGAGCAAATGTATTTTGTCTGTGATAATTCTTTTTTTTTTTAATTGACGTATAGTTGTCAAACAATATTAACTTGAGGTGTATAGCCTAGTGATTTGATGTTTATATACATTGTAAAATGCTTACCACCATAAGTGTAGTTACCACATGTCACTATGCAAAGTTATTACAGTATTATTAACAATGTGCCCTATGTTGTACTTTTTGTTCCTATGATTCATTTTATAACTGGAAGTTTGTACCTCTTAATCCCTTCACCTATTTTTGCCCATTTCTCCACTCAACTCCCCTCTAGCAGGGGAACAAACCAGTTTGTTCTATTTATGAGTCTGTTTCTATTTTGTTTGTTGATTTGTTTTTTTTTTTTTACCTTCCTCATTTAAGTGACATGATATGTTATTTGTCTCTCTTTTAGCACAATACTTTCTTTCTATGTCTGCCTATGATGTTGTAAATGGCAAGATCTCTCTCTCTCTCTCTTTTTAGAGAAGGGGGATGGGACAGAGGGAAAGGGAGACATATAAAAAATGTTTTATGGCCAATGTCAAAGAAATTACTGCCTATGTTTTTTTCTTCTAGGAGTGTTATGGTTTTAGATCTCACTTTTAGATCTTTAACCCATTTGCAGGTTTTGTGTGGTTTGTGTGTGTGTGTGTGTGTGTGTGTGTGTGTGTGTGTGATGTAAGAAGGTGGTCCAGTTTCTTTCTTTTGCATGTAGCTGTCGAATTTTCCCAGCACCATTTATTGAAGAGACTGTCTTTTCCCCACTATTTATTCTTGACTACTTTGTCACAGATTAATTGACCATATAAGTGAGAGTTTATTTCTGGGGTTTCTATTCTGTTCCATTGACCTATGTGTCTATTTTTGTGGCAGGGCCTACTGTTTTTATTACTGGAACTTTGCAGTATATCTTGAAATCTGAAATTGTGACAGCTCCAGCTTTGTTCTTTCTCAAGATTACTGTGGATATTCAGGGTCTTTTGTGGTTCCACACAACTTTATTATTATTTATTCTACTGTTTTAAGGCTGTTGGTATTTTGAAAGGGATTCTGTTAAATCTGTACACAGGTAGTATAGATATTTTGGGTAGTATGGATATTTTGACAATATTCTTTCTCTAGTTGAATTCTTGATTGGATTAGCAAAGTGAACAAACATGCTTGTTTTGAAAGTAGATGTACAAATACTAGCAAGATAGAATATATGTTTTCATATCTTTGAAAAAAAGCATGTTGTAAATCAAATACAACATTAGGTTTCTTACTGCTTTGGACTTTAAATCATTATAATTTTTTCCTTTTCTTCCTATTTTTAATCAGAATGTTATAAATTTTTGATACTTCTACTTCCAAAACAGCCCTAATATATACTGATATCTCTCTTTTTACAAAACCTGTATCTTGATTTCGTCATTGCAGGCGTACATGTCCCATTTCCCTACCTTCACTTCCTTAGTCCTAGACTTATATAACTCTGGCAAAATTTTCACAAGAAATTCTTCATATGTTGAGAGGATTCAAATTTCATATTCCTTCCATATCATCTCTGAGTTTAGATCATTCTGTGATTTCCTGTTACTTGTCAAATTTTATTTTAAAGCCTTTTTTTCATTGCTGTTTTCTTGCCATGCTTTCTACTTTATTTCAGCCTAACTTCAGTCTTTTCAAAATAATGAAACACAACTGGACAAAGTGACACAGGGATCTGTGTTTTAAATAAGTAATTCTTATTTTAACAGTTTACAGACAAAATGTTGCAAAACACTGATAAAGAATACCTGCTTATGCAAAGCTTATTCTTGACCTTTTTGGAACCTACTTAATTTGGACTCCATCACCCAAAAAAACTGAGAATGAAGAAGTCCTCTTGAAAGGTCGTTGTGTTTCTATATTCTTTCTCTGTCCTCCTTCAGGGTCCTCCAGATGCCTTATCATCTAACACTGTTTTCTGGCCATGCAAGATTCTCTAAATTACATCCCTTCTAGTGTTGCCCCATTATATCTGTTCCATTCCTTTTAGCATTATCATGTCCTTAATCAAGTGAAAAATTCTGTCTTTTGCTTCAAGAACACCCAAATTGGAGGACATAACATACTATCACATATTTTGTATGGTAGGACCTGAACACATAGTGGCTCCCTATTGTATGAGTTCCATGAGCATTATTACTCAGAAAGCCCACTGGGCAGAAACTACACAATTAGCATTATGTCAGTATAATTTGGAGGACTCCATGAGCCATTCAGAATACCTCAAATTAAGAGTACAAGTAGTAAGGCAACTGTGTGCTTTTTTCCAAAAGGAGGTAGATGTTAATCTCAGCTGTTCATTTTATTCCTTTTTTGAAGAACTTCTCTGGTTTTTTTTTTCTTAAAAGGAGCAAACATGACAGGACTTTAGAGTTTTGTTTAGTTTCTAACTGAATGGAATATTTTCATTTTCTTATTATTTTAAATAGAGAAATCTATAGTTCAGTATGTAGGTATGAGATCAACATTAGTCATGATTTTTTTAAAAGCCTTTGAAAACTGTCTATATCCTGGTTCCCCAACTCCCTTCACACCCTTTATGCAGGTATTCTTTTTTTTTTTAAAATTTTTAAAAGATTTTATTTATTTATTTGACAGAGAGAGATCACAAGTAGACAGAGAGGCAGGCAGAGAGAGAGAGAGGGAAGCAGGCTCCCTGCTGAGCAGAGCCCGATGTGGGACTCGATCCCAGGACCCTGAGATCATGACCTGAGCCGAAGGCAGTGGCTTAACCCACTGAGCCACCCAGGTGCCCTATGCAGATATTTTAATATGAATCGGCTGTGCAACATTAATGGGAGCCACACTTGAGGATCATTTTTCATGGAGATTCTGAAAAAATATGATAATGCAGTGGTGCTACTTAATGACCTGCCCTATAAACATTAACCTTGATTCTTTTGAAATGTTGCAGATGAAATAGATGTCTAAAGGAAAATTCCAGAATTAGAATGACTATTAAAAATATTGGCTAGAAACCATCAGTACTCAAGAGTGGATACTACTACCTTTGGCAGGAAAACAAATGTTCATTCTATGCACATGTAGAAAGTGTTTTTTTCCGACAGTGTCTGTCTTTTACTGGAGGATACTTGAAGTTTCTCTCAAGGATGCTACTTTGTTCTTCTGGCTCTATGTGCAGTGCAGTTCATTAGCACATAAACTGTTCATTTGTTTTTCTTGATTAGGAAATGAGTAGAAGTCAACATATCTTTTTAGATTGAATGGGATTTTCTATTAAAAAAGGGCTTAAGGAAACAAGTCTAACAGATTAACACATGGGGAGATAAATATGTATTTTTTTAAAGATTTTATTTATTTATTTGGCAGACAGAGATCACAAGTAGGTAGAGAAGCAGGCAAAGAGAGAAGAGGAAGCAGGCTTCCTGCTGAGCAGAGAGCCTGATGCGGGGCTTGATCCTAGGATGCTGGGATCATGACCTGAGCTGAAGGCAGAGGCTTTAACCCACTGAGCCATCCAGGCACCCCTAAATATGTATTTTTAATGATTGACTTTTTTTAATTTTTATTTTTTTTAAGATTTATTTATTGGACAGAGAGAGATCACAACTAGGCAGAGAGAAAGAGAGGGAGAAGCAAACTTCCCGCTGAGCAGAGAGCCCAATGTGGGGCTCGATCTCGGGACCCCAAGACCATGACCCAAGCTGAAGGCAGAGGCTTAACCCACTGAGCCACCCAGGCGCCCCAATGATTGACATTTTTATTATAATGGAACAAAAATACTGGTGGGTGAGCATTCTAGTTCTTTAGTACATGGATAATGCCTAAACCTCTCAAAGTATAAAAGCATTCAATAGGACTTGATATAGATAAATAGGGTGACAGAGAGGAGTGATTAAGAGTGCATGCCAAATGAGGTTACATCCATTTGGAACCTGATTGTTATTTGTAGGTTGTTTGGGAAAACCTCTTGATATCTTTGTGCATTGTTTTGTTATTGTAAATTAGGGATAATTAATAGTACCTGTTTCATAAGATTGCTTTAAGAGTTAATGTAAAGTGCTTAGAACAGCTCCTGGTGTGTAGTAGGCAATGGTGTGATGGTAAATGGTTGACAAGTGGCTCTCCAAAATGGAAGTTCTAATTTACAGTGTTTGATAATTTCTGTGGAGTAAATACTCTCACCATGGTGCAAATACCCTCAATATGATACCACTGGATGCTCAGTTGAAAGGAGATGTGCGCAACTGGCACTCATTAGCCTATGTGAGTCATCTCCAGCATGCCACTGATAGTAAGCATAAATAAATCTCACTTGTTGTTGTTTTCATATTAAAATAGAAGACACTTACAGACTTTTAACCCAATCAGTTGTGCCCTATATCATGACCTTTTATTGTGATGTCGTATTTATAGCTTATTATTTACTACATAAAATCCAACATGCAATACACATTTGCTTCAGTTTCTCTGGTAGGATTAGTTAGTGTCCTAACTTTAAATTTTGCATTTTGTATTTATTAGCTTGCAAGACACCCCTTAATTTATATTACGATATGTACCTAACATTTGCATCTCCCAGGTTCAGTATGTTTACATTTTTGACTGTGAAGTTTTCTCTGCGCTGGAGTTTTACTTTTTATTTATGTTCTCATTGCCAGGCATAATCAGTTTTGAAAAGAAAAAAGAGAGAGAAAAGATCACTTGTTAAGGTAATGCCTTCCAAGTGAGGAAGTAACTGCCCATTTATCATGCTTTGAGTTCTCAATAGACTTCCCATGGTAATCCTCCTTGCAAGCATCTATGTACCAATCTCAGGCAAATATAAAGCTCAGTCCTCCTCCTTTCTAGGCCAGGGTTTTGAGAATGAAGTAATAGCATCTGCAATTAGTAATAAAGGAGACTGAGAGGCTTGTCTTCCAGGGTGACAGTAATTATTTTTAAGTCTAAAAATGCAGCCTAATTAGAATACCAGGTCAGAACAGATATCTATATAAAGAGGGGTCAAAGTATGCATATCAAAATTTAACTTAAGTACTAACAAAAGAAAATACCTTTATGCTGAGACTTGACAGAATGTTATACAAATTAATAACAAAGCTTCTCATGATAGAACTATACCAATTTTTCTGCAGAGCAGTTAGAACAAATAATTTATTTGGAGACTAATATTGTAAATATGAAAATATATAACTGACTCCTCTTTGGAATTTAGATATACACAGCTGGCTATGATGTTGGTATCTTGGCTTGCCTCCCAGTTGGAACCAGGAGGTGTATATCACTCAAGTTGGACTTTTATGATTTAAAAAAAAAATTATAGTTCAATTGAGTAAAGAGTCTCCCTAGTAGATTTTGGAAGATGGTTTAGAAGAGTTTGGGAAAAGCAGGACATTTTGCTTTCATGAGTCACTTGCACTTTATCCTCAGAAACTTAGAGGGGGTTGCTTTAGAGATGTCTCTACCCATCTAAAGTGATAGGGGCCAGAACACAGCTATTATAAGTTTTATTTTTCAGATGTTGTTAATAGTATTAGTGGCAATTATGTGCCTAGCATTTGTCTAAACTATTAAGTGCCAAGCACTTGTCCAAACTACTTAGCTGCACAACAACCCCGTCAGGTAGATTATTATTATATCAAGTTTGCCAATGAGTAAATCAAGGATTAAAAAACACTTATTATTCTGCCATAAGTTATGGTTACTAATGAGAAAACCTACTTTTCAAACTTCAGTCTCCGCTTCCACAACCATCTTTTTACCTACCACTTAGTACTGCACAAATGTCAAAAGGCAGTTTGACATTAAATCCAATTTTCATCAGTTACCCTCAGGCGATTATTTATTCACTGCTCAGCTGCTTTAAAAGTACCTTATTTAAACCTATGATACAGTGCTCTATTTAATTCCAACTTTTAGAAAGCAAGTTCAAAAAGCATTTTTGTAGGAGGTAGGACAGATAATACATATAATAAGCACTATATAACAATTCCAGAGTTTCAGAGCTGAAAACATAGAACAGAATAGTAAAAAGGTTTTCCTGTTTTGATAAATCACACTAACATCGTGCATCAGAGCAAAGATTTGACAGGTCCTGGTCAAAAATTTCTGGCAGTTGTACTTTGTTGAGGTAGAGATTTAAATGGTTTTCATAATTGCAGTGATTTTTATTGAAGACAATAGTTTAAAAACCAATATATCTTTGGGCATTATTGGAGAGGCTTAAAAATCCCAAAGGATCTAACTAAAACTTTCCTTGCTAATAATCAATAAACCCGATGGCAGGCTGAATGATTATATCCTTAGATTTCTTTTTCTTTTTTCTTTTTACATTTTTTTCTCTTTTTCTTTAAATCCTACTATTCATACTTGCTTACTTTTTTTAAAAAATATTTATTTTTTAGAAAGAGAGAGACCATGAGCTGGGGGTGCGGGGCAGAGGAGAAGGAGAGAGAGAATCTCAAGCAGACTCCTCCAGTGAGCTTGGAGCCTGATGTGGGGCTCTGTCTCAGGACCCCAAGATCATGACCTGAGCCAAAATCAAAATTCAGATGCTCAACTGATGGAGCCATCCAGCCACTTCTCCCCTCTTTATTTTTAAAGATTTATTTATTAATTTTTCAGAGAGAGGCTGACTTTTATTTGTTTATTTTTTTTCCTCCTGAGCTAATTTGCAAGGAGAGTTATACATTTCTGAGAAGCTGATAGGAATTTTCTTTTTTCTTTTAATTTATTAAATTTCAATTAATTAACATATAGTATATTATTAGTTTCAGAGGTAGAGTTCAGTGATTTATCAGTCTTATATAACACCCAGTGCTCGTTATATCACATGCACTCCTTAATGTCCATCATCCCCTTACCCCATCCCACCACCCCTACCCCTCTCCAGGAACCCTCATTTTGTTTCCTGTAATTTAGACTCTCTTATGGTTTGTCTCCTTCTCTAACTTCATCTTGTTTATTTTTCTCTCCCTGCCCTTATGTTCCTCTGCTTTTTTTTTAATTTCACATACAAAAAGGTGTGGTATGTGTGTGTATAATATACATATATATGTATATATGTATATTATATATATGTATATTATATATGTATACACACACATATGCACAATGGAATATTACTCAGCCATGAAAAAATTAAATCTTGCCATTTGCAATGACATGGATAGAACTAGAAGTTATTATGCTAAACAAAATAAGTCAATCAGAGAGAGACAATTATCATATTATTTCACTCATGTGGAATTTAAGAAAGAAAACAGATGGACATATAGGAAGGGGGGAAAAAAAGGAGAGAGGGAAATAAACCATTAGGGATTCCTAACAATAGATAACAACTGGGTTGGTGAAGGAGGGTGGGGGTGGGCTAGATGGGTGATGGGTATTAAAAGAGAACATTTGTGATGAACAATGGTATTGTATATAAATGATAAATCACTGAATTCTCCAGAAATCAATATTTTGCTCTATGTTCATTAAAATTTAAATTAAAAAAAAATGACAGCTCTGCTCAAGCATGAGATCAGTCTGGGCCTTGTTTATGTTTTAGTGGTAAAACACAGAAGTAAACTCAGTAGCTCCCACAAAACAATACTAAAATATAGTTCAGGTATAAGATGCCCTATTATCATTAGAGAGCAGCCATCTATTGCATAAGCATCTCCCTAACAGCAGATTTATTGGCCATTGAATCATTTAATCATCAACTCAATCACTTACTCCTTTAATAATTATTGAATTCTTATTCTCTGATGTTATTGAGAATTTCCTAATATTCATTGCTGAATAAATATTGACATTTGCTATGAACATCTAATTATTTTCTCCTCTGTTCCCTCCCAGAAATTTCCATGCCAAACTTCTTAAAATGTTCTTTAAAAAGTCTATCCAGTGTCCATAATAGCCAAACTGCAGAAGAAGCAGAGCTATCCTTCAACAGATGAATGGATAAAGAAGATGTAGTTTATATTACTCAAGCTATCAGAAATGATGAATATCTACCATTTGCATCATCATGGTTAGAACTGGAGGGAATAATGCTAAGTGAAATAAGTCCAGCAGAGAAGGACAATGATCAAATGGTTTCACTCATATGTGGAACATAAGGAATAGCACAGAGGACCACAAGGGAAGGGAGGGAAAACTGAATGGGAAGAAATCAGAGGGAGACGAACTATGAGAGACTCTGGGAAAAAAAACTGAGGGTTACAGAAGAGAGGGGGTGGGGGAATGGAGTAACTAGGTGGTGGGTATTAAGGAGGGCACATGTTGTAATGAGCACTGGGTGTTATACACAGCTAATGAATCATTGAACACTACATCAAAAACTAGTGATGTACTATATGTTGGCTAATTGAGCATAATAATAATAAAGTCTCTATCCAAGAAGAATAAAAATTTTATTTTAAAAACATTTTTTTCCAAACTGGACAGCAACATGCAAAAGAATGAAACCAGACAACTTTCTTATACCACATACAAAAATAAGTTCAAAATGGATTAAATACCTAAATGTGAAACCTGAAACCGTAAAAACCCTGGAAGGCAGCATAGGCAGCAACTTCTTTGACACTGGCCATAGCAACTCCTTCCTCAGTGTCTCCTGAGGCAAGGAGTAAACATTAAAACAAAAAACATATTGGGAATGCATCAAAATAAAAAGCTTCTGCACAGAGAAGGAAACAATCAATAAAACTAAAAGGCAATCTACTGCAGGAGAAAATAATTGCAAATGACATATCCAATAGGGTATCCATAATATATAAAGAACTTATAAAGCTCAACACCAAAACCACAAATAATCTAATTAAAAAGAGGATAGAAGACATCAACAGACGGTTCTCCAAAGAAGATATATGGATGGCTAATAGACATGTGAAAATATGGTTATCATCATTTTCCACTAGGAAAATGCAAATCGAAAGTACAATGAGATAATCACCTGGCACCTATCACAAGATCTAAAATCAACAACACACAAAAAAATAACAGGTGTTGGCAAGGGAGTGGAGAAAAAAGGACCCTCTTGCACTGTTGGCGGCAATGCAAACTGATGCAGGCATGGTGGAAAGCAGTATGGAGGTTCCTCAAGAAGTTAAAAATAGAACTACCTTATGATTCAGCAATCACACTACTAGGTATTAGCCTAAAGGATACAAAATACTGATTCAAAGGAATGCATGCACCCCAGTGTTTATAGCAGCACTATTTACAACAGCCAAAATATGGAAGCAGTACAAACGTTCATTGATTGATGAACGGATAAAGAAAATGTGGTATATTTTTACAATGGAATTTTATTCAGTCATAAAAAGAATGAAATCTTGCTATTTGCAACAGTGTGGATAGAGTATAATGCTAAGCAAAGTAAGTCAGGGAAAGCTAAGTACCATGTGATTTCACTCCTCTGTGGAGTTTAAGAAACAAAACAAATAAGCGAAGGGAAGAAAATGAGATAGAGACAAAGGAAGAAACAGACTTTTTAACTATAGAGAACAAAGTGATGGTTATCAGAAGGGAGGTAAGTGAGGAATGGGTTAAGTAGGTGATAAAGATTAAGGAATACACTTGTGGTGGTGAGCATAGGGTGACGCATGGAACTACTGAATTACTAAGTTGTACACCTGAAACTAATATAAGACTATGTTAGCTAACTAGAATTAAAATAAGAACTTAAACCAAAAAAAGCACTTTTCCCCAAAGACTAAAAGAGCATGTCCTTTTCTTTCTTTTTTTTTTTTTTTTAAAAGATTTTATTTATTTACTTGACAGACAGAGATCACAAGTAGGCAGAGGCAGGCAGAGAGAGAGAGGAAGAGAAGCAGGCTCCCCATCAAGCAGAGAGCCCGATGCGGGGCTCAATCCCAGGAATCTGGGATCATGACCTGAGCCGAAGGCAGCGGCTTTAACCCACTGAGCCACCCAGGCGCCCCGAGCATGTCCTTTTCTCATTATGTTTTTGTCTTAGGGAATAAGGAACTATGGGGAAAATAAAAGGGGTAATCACATACTAGAAATCAAATGAGGATCCATTAAAATGAAATATATTAAAAAATGAAGATATTATGGTTAAACAATAAGGAAACTGTTGGTCATAATTTCCAAACTGTGAAGGACTTCTCAAAGTATAAAAACATAGCTTAAAGTAAAATAAAACAAACCCCCCCCAAAAACAGAAAGTAAAACAAAATGTAGGACATAACAGATAAACTAGATAAAAACAAAAAACAAAACAAAAACTACTTTCTTTGTGATGATTACAAAAAAGTCATGCCTAGAATTGTATTAAAAGAAAATAATACATAAAAACAGATTAAATGTCCAACATTGGATACAGGTTAGAAAATATACAATGCACACTACACACTTACTAAAAGAGATGCTGAGTATCTGTGTGTCCTGTCGTGGTCAAGCTAGCTTCTATATATCATTGAATAAAAAGCAAAAACAAACAAAAAAGTTAGAAAACAACTTATTTAGCATGGCTTCACTCATGCAAAATTAATTATATAGGAGGTACAAATTTCAAAGTCAAAAACTCAAATTATGCAAACAACATTTTTTATTTCTAACTTCATTTTCAAAGCCTCATTTCCTTTTAGTAGTGGAAAATTTAAATTTACCATCTCATGTTAAACTGGTACTTTTAATTTAAAATTATTTTGGCTGATACATATTCAATTACTTCAGCATTCTAAAATGCAAATAATTCCTCCTTCCCCTCTCCCATGCACCACTCCATCTTTCTCTTCCCTTTGGTGATATGACAGGTGATATAAGCTCTTTGAGAACTTCTGTCATTCTGATCTCAGAGGGAGTTGTCTTGGCCATGTGAATGGGCATCTGTCCAGGATGGATTCTACTGATGTGTACAGATCACACTAGTCTTTCCCATTCCACAAATTCTCCTGCCTTACCACCCTCTGCCTTCTAGGCACAATTCCATATAGTTCACTCTGCTCCCTTCTCATTCTTTTTTTTTTTTTTAAAGATTTTATTTATTTATTTGACAGAGAGAGATCACAAGTAGATAGAGAGGCAGGCAGAGAGAGAGAGGGAAGCAGGCCCCTGCTGAGCAGAGAGCCCGACGCGGGACTCGATCCCAGGACCCCGAGATCATGACCTGAGCCGAAGGCAGCGGCTTAACCCACTGAGCCACCCAGGCGCCCCACCCTTCTCATTCTTTAATGAAACCTCTCTAGGACCATCTGTGGGATATCTGCCATTTCCACAAGCTCTCTCAGAGACAAACAATACTCTTGGATTACCCCCAATATGAAGGGTGAAGACTAAAGAGCTCTTGAGGTACCTTTCAAGCTCACTGACAAGATACTTCATGTCATCATTGCTGCTAGTTATCCGGCTGAATGCAAAGATTTTGCACAAGGTTGCAGGTTCCTCTAGCTTTATGAAGGGAAGCTAGATAATGGTTTCTCTGCTATAGGATCTCCCTTCACTCCTATTACCCTGAAAATCTTCCCCATAGTATTCATCTGTGAGTGGATAGGTTGCTGGGTCTCTCCTCAGGAAACTACCATCATATGAATTTTCTGCTTCTTTCTATAGCTGTTGCCTTTCTGTCCTACAGGACAGGATAGAGTTTTTAGATTATCAGACTTTTTTTTTTTAATTCGTCAGTTTAATTCTTCACATTCAATATCCAACTTCTCTACATTAAAAAAATCTTTTTATCTCAAAAAATTCTGTATTTTGTAAATGAAAAAACATCTTATCTTACTAAGGCCAGCAGATTTGTTTGCATGCTCTCTCTCTTTAACACACACATCTTGGTGTATGTATACATAAGAAGTTGTCCATAAGAAATACAAAATGCTTTCCTTGGATATCACTGGGAGGTTGGGAATTTAGGTGATTTTTTTTTTTCATTTCTCTCTCTCTTTTAAGATTTTATTGATTTGACAGAGCAAGAAAATAGAAGCAGGAGTAACAACAGAGAGAGAGGGAGAAGTAGGCTCTCTGCTGAGTAGGACTCTGATGTGGGGCTGCATTCCAGGACCCAGGGATCATGATCTGAGCTGAAGTGTGATGCTTAACTGACTGAGCTACCCAGGTCTCCCAATATTTTTCATTTCTTATGTTTTTTCTACAGTCTAAATTTTTTATAGTGAGTGCATTTATTATAATTTTTATAGATTTTTCTTTCACAATATTTTCTCTTTCAAATAATCAGATAGCCTGGGTGTCAAGGATGAGAAGCTAGCCTGTAAGTAATATTCAGAACTCTTCTAGGAAGCCAGCATGTCAGGATGTGTGATGTCACCAGTTCAAGTATACATAAAAGTATGTCTCAAAAATATCATCCTTTTTGTATCTACTTCCCATACACCAAAGGGCAATTTATCTAATTCTCCTACATCCATCTAAAAATTCTGTATGCTACTGAGATTTGAAATCTCACTCAGCTAAAACCTCATCCACAGGATCTTTATGGATTACCAATTCATGTTATTGAATTCCAGGAAGTCACAGAACACAGGGATTACAGGCCCAAAAACAAAAAGAAAACCAAAACAGCCACAGATGTAGGTGTTAATGCTATCTGCACTGGTTATAGTAGTTGTGTGTCCCTGGGCAAGGTACTTAGCTTTTAAGTTAGGTTCCTCATCTATGATATAGAGTAAATACTAGAACATTATCCAAATGATTATGAAATTCAGTGCATAAAGTAGAGGCAAAACACTATGCAGAAAATAGACAATTTTCAATAAAAGTTAGCTATTAGGATGAAAACTCAAAATACTACAACCACCTGGTCCTACCAAATTTCCTGTGAGTATTATTTTGCTACTTTTTACCAGGATGTGATCTTTCCTAACAATAGCAAAGGTACTTTAGTGCTCTCTCTCTGCAGGAAGCTCCTGAAATAAGTAATTAATATTGTCTGGTCAGGCAGACCAAACTCAGCTCTGTAACTGACCAGTGGTATAAATTAGAGCAAATTACTCAGCATATTTGAAATTTACAAGCAGAATGGGAGTGTTATCCCCTGTATTTGAAGGTTGTTATACCAGAAATAATCTGTATATAATACTTAGTACAATACTAACATACAGAAAATATACCATATGTGACAGTCATTTCTTTTTTTTTTAAATCATTAACTTTTTTTTTAAAGATTTTATTTGTTCATTTGACAGATAGGGATCATAAGTAGGCAGAGAGAGAGTAGGAAGCAGGCTCCCTGCTGAGCAGAGAGCCCGATGTAGGGCTCGATCCCAGGACCCCGGGATCATGACCTGCGCCGAAGGCAGAGGCTTTAGCCCACTGAGCCACCCAGGCGCCCCGACAGTCATTTCTTAGCAGTATGAAATGTTGGTCTCTTTTAATTCTCTGACCTTAACATTTTTCTTTATAAATTATCTGGCTATTACAGTAAAGAAAAATCCTTTTTGTGCTTTTTTAATAATACCAGAGAAATATATTTCCCATCTAAAAACTGACAACTAGGGATAAAACAAATCAAAGTCTAAAAACCAATGAAATATGAGACACTAAGTAATCGCTGTAAGTCAATACTCACTGAAAAAATCACATTGATTGCTTTAAAAAAATGTTCACATAAGGGGCACCTGTGTGGTTTGGTTGGTTAAGCATCAGCCTTCAGCTTGGGTCATGATCCAAGGGTCCTGGGACTGAGGCCCAAGTTGGGCTCCCTAATCAGCAGGGAGTCTGCTTTCCCCTCTCCCTTTGCCCCTACCCCCTGCTTGTGCTCTCACACTCTCCCTCTTTCTCAAATAAATAAACAAGTAAATAAAATCTAAAAAAATGCAAAGAAAATAATGTTTTATGTTAAGTGCTTAATAGTATTTTTCTTGGCTTTTAAGATAGCATTAAATAGAAGGTCTTCATTATTTCCATCTCAATAATAAGATTGTCAACTTTCTACAGCATGATGAGATTATCCTAATGTAGCAAAGAATGTAAGGAATCATTTTTTTCCACCTTTTCTAGATGAACATCACCATGTAAAATCAACATGACAATGAAACAATTGTGTTTTTAAGATCACTAAGTAAGTCATTATTTCAATCAATGCTCAATGTGTTTTATGAATATACTTTATATAGACTGGCAGCCTCCAAAAGCAGCTTAGCACAACCAGCCAATTCAAGCCTTTTTTAAGGCAGCTATATATTTTCTCTAATACAATATGACGGTTTCAACCTTTTAATTTAAACCCAATCTTGGTTTTAATGAAGGATTATCCTGGCAGGAAACCAAACTGGATTTTTAGTGTGTGTTTTAATGTGTCTATTCTCTGTCTTCAATTAGAAATATAGTAGTTGTGGCCCAAAAAAGGGTACATATTCCATTATTATATTTTTCTCTTCTTAATACTTAGGCTTATTGGAAAATATTGGTTAAAATATTCAACATTAGAAAGTATTATCATCTAATTTACTTACAGGAAAGGTAGAAAATTTAACAATTTAGATTATATTTTTATTTTCCACTAAAGATGAGTATCTAAAATAGAAGTTGGCAATCCTACAATCCTGCAAATGCCAGATAGTTAATACTTTGGTTTGGTGAGCTATAAGTTTTCTGTCCCATCTACTCACCTCAGCCATAGCCATGTGAAAGCAGCAATAGACAATACATAAATGAATGGGCATGCCTGTGCTCCAATCAAATTTTATTAAAAAAAAATGGGATACCAGACTTGGGGTATAGTTTATAGACCTGTGATATAGAAGATGTATCATAATCAAAATATAAAAAATACAATTCTCTGTACAGAATACACTGTAGAATTCAAGATTTAATCATACTAAGCAATCAGTAACTTCCAATTCCATATGGAATTGAATCTTGGATATTCCATATTCAAGATTCAGTGTGAGATGCTCTGAAGGTACAACAGTAATGTAAGAATAAATTCTTATCCTCAGGAAGCTGATAATTTTCCTGTGAAGCCAAGAGTTGAACAGAATAAAATAACAGCATTACTAGACATTATGCAATGAAGGGTCAGATGGATAGCCTTAAAATAAGCTCAGGACTTGCAGGACTCCACTGGGGATATACATTTATTCAATATATATGGGGATATACATTTCAACTAAATAAAATTAAGAGTGAATAATGCTATTATTCCTAGAAAAATGGATACTTTCTCAGTTACCTTGATGTGCAGAATTACCTAATATATATGTAGTATATATATATCGATCCCATTTACAGTTGTACCCAAAACCATAAAATAACTAGGAATAAATTTAACCAAAGAGGTAAAGGATCTGTATTCTGAAAAGTACAGAATGCTCATGAAAGATTGAGGAAGACACAACGAAATGGGAAAATGTTCAATGCCCATGGTTTAGAAGAACCAATACAATATTGTTAAAATGTCTATGCCACCTAGAGCAGTCTATACATTCAATGCAATCCCTATCAAAATACCATCAACTTTTTTCACAGAAGTGGAACAGAGAATCCTAAAATTTGTATGGAACCATAAAAGACCCCAAATAGCCAAAGGAATGTGAAAAAGAAAACTGAAGGTTGGTGGCATCACAATTCCAGACTTTAATCTCTATTACAAGACTTTAATCATCAAGACAGTATGGTACTGGCAACAGACATACATAGATCAATGGAATAGAATAAAGAAACCAGTAAGGAACCTCCAACTCTATGGTTAACTTACACAAAAATATACTCAAAATGGCTGAAAGACCTAAATGTGAGACAAGACTCCGTCAAAATCCTAGAAGAGAATACAGGCAGCAACTTCTGTGGCCTAGACCTCAACAACAATACACACACATACACACACATATAAATACATACACCACAACCACTTTATCCATTCTTCTGTTGGACATCTGCTCTCTTTCCATAGTTTGGCTACTGTGGACATTGCTGCTCTAAACACTGGGGTACAAATGCTCCTTCAGATCACTACATTTATATCTTTGTGGTAAATACCCAGTTGTGTATTTGCTGGGTCACACCATAGCTCTATTTTCAACTTTTTGAGGAACTTCCATATTGTTTTCCAGAGTGACTGTACCAGCTTGCATTCCCACCAGCTGTATAAGAGGGTTCCCCTTTCTCTGCATGCTTGCCAGCATCTGTCATTTCCTGACTTGTTAATTTTAATCATTCTGTGTGAGGTAGTATCTCATTGTAGTTTTGATTTGTATTTCCCTGATGATGAGTGACAAAGAACATTTTTCACATATCTGTTGGCATTTGTATGTCTTCTTTGGAGTAATGTCTATTCATGTCCCCTGCCAATTTTTTAACTGGATTGTTATTTTGGGTATAAATCTGATAAGTTCTTTATAGGTTTTGGGTAGAAACCCTTTATCAGATACATCACTTGCAAATATTTTCTCCTATTCCACAGGGTGTCATTTAGTTCTGTTAATTGTTTCCTTCACTGTGCAGAAGCTTTTTATCTTGAGGAAGTACCAATAGTTCATTTTTGCTTTTGTTTCCCTTGCCTCCAGTGATCTGTCTAGTAAGAAGTTGCTGCAGCCGGGGTCAAAGAGGTTGCTGCCTATACTTTCCTCTAGGATTTTGATGTTTCTGTCTCAAATTTAGGTCTTTCATCTATTTTGAATCCATTTTTGTGTATGGTGTAAGAAAATGCTCCACTTTCATTCTTTTGCATGTTACTGATCAGTTTCCTCAACACCATTTGTTGAAGAGTCTTTTTTCCATTGGCTATTCTTACCTGCCTTGTCAAAGATTAGTTGACCATAGAGTTGAGTGAGGGTCCACTTTTGGCTTCCCTGTTCTGTTCCATTGATCTATGTGTCTGGTTCTGTGCCAGTACCATCCTGTCTTGATAACTGCAGCTTTGTAATCTGGCCTGAAATCCCGCATGGTGATACCTTCAGGTTTTGTTTGTTTGTTTGATTCCTTGCTTTTTCAGAATTGCTTTGGCTATTCAGTGTCTTTTGTGGTTCCATAAAAATTTTAGGATTGTTTTTCTATTTCTGTGAAAAATGCTGATGGATTTTGATAAGGATTGAATTAAATGTGTGGATTGCTTTGGGTAATATAGGCATTTTAACAGTGTTTGGTGTTCCAGTGCACGAGCATGGAATGCTTTTCCATTTCTTTGTGTCCCTTTCAATTTCTTTCATAAGAGTTCTACAGTTTTCAGAGTACAGATCTTTTACTCTTTAGTTAGGTTTATTCCTATTTAGTTAGGTTTATTCTTATTTTTGGTGTGATTGCAAATGGAATCAATTCCTTGATTTCTTTTTCTGCTGCATCACTATTGGTATATAGAAATGCAACAGATTTATGCACATTGATTTTATATCCTGCGACTTTGCTGGATTTATGTATTCTAGCAATTTTTTTGTGGAGTCTTTCAAGTTTCTATATCAAGTGTCATGTTGTCAGAAGAACTATCATTTTAAAGAAACTTTGAGTTACCAAGATAGAAGGAACAGGTAAAAGTTGCAGCACTAGAGAAACATAGAGGAAAATAGAAACTCGAAGGGATCTCAACTTTATAAGAATATGAATCATTCATGGTTATTTATAAAGAAATACATTTTATTTTTTACACGTGGGTAGGACTTTGAAAGTAGAGAAGAGGAATTCTATATAAAGAGAATGGCATCAACGACAAAAAGTGGGGAAGAGTTGGAAGTATTAAGGGAAGAGTGGAGTTGAATGCTTGGAGAGAAGTACCAGTTACTGTGATTGGAAAGAGACAGGCTTGAATGCACCTTTAGGGAGAGTAACCTATAATTACAGGTAAGTGATTCCACAACTAAGCTGTTGGATATGGTATCTCATAGTCACATTAAAATAAGCCATAAGTATAAATACACATCAAATTTTTAAGACTTACTATGAAAAAATGTAAAATATCTTATCAATAATTTTTTACTGACATGTTACAATGATAATATTTTAGATGCATTAAGGAAAACATGCTATCTGTATATTATATATTGTAAAAACTCACTTGTTTCTCTTTGATGTGGCTAGTAGAATATTTAAAATTACATATTTGACTCATGTATGTAACTTGTATTTGTGACACTTTTATTTCAATTGGGTGGTGCTAGTCTAGATTTTTATCTGAAAATAATGACTACTTGGATAGTTAAGGAGATATTAGTAAAGGTTTAGACTTACTATGTTTGGGGGGATGTTGGTTTAGCTACTCTGCAGGGTAAACAGAGAGTGAAAAAATGTAGGATTGCAGCTCAGAGAACAGAAACTAGAAACATCTCATGGAGTTATTCACATAGAAATGTTTGTGAGACTAAACTGAAGGACTCAACATGAGTAATATCTCCTAGGGAAGAAGTGTCTACAGAGGAGAGGTAGAAGCAGAGGACAAACCTGAGCAATGTCTGGTTGAGCACAATTTTTGCCTTTGAATTTTAAACATTTTGAGATATAATTTCTAGAAAAATATTGGCAGAAACAAAAAAAACTCAAACCACCACTACTGACTTTTTACCTTATTAAATGAATGCTGCATTCAAGATCATTTTTAAGAGGGAGATTCGGAAGGCTGAGTGGTTCAGTGATTTTTCTTCCCTTGTATGTATGCATAGAGAATTTAATCCATAGTTAATCAAGGAAAGATATTTTGCAAGATGGAAGATTACATATAAGAAATGTAAAATCACAAAAGTACAAATATGAAAGTTTTCTATATGGCTTGCCATGTCTAAATGTGCTATATGTGGCAGAATGCAATATTGTTTAAAAAATGAAATATTTTCACTCATAATTTTTCCTCCCCACAAACGGGAGGCATATGAAATCCTGACAAGCGGTGAAATCTCCACCTCAAATCAAAGGATGATTTGCTAGGTCTGCCATTTTCAGATATTGATGAGTGTTGCCCACTGTTTATGTTAATGGAAAGATGAACAGTTGAGCTTCATTTCTTAAGAATGACTGAGACCTTGAAACTTTCCACATTTTCACCTATGATTACAGTGATGAAAGGGCTCACATCATAAGGAGCTTGTGCCCAAGCTGACTCCAAACAAAGCCAGAACTTTACCCAGAGCCAGGATACACCATTCAATGAAAAGAAAAGACCAACCACACGGTGGGGGTGGTGCTGGGAATATCACTGTAAAGGCTACCTGTGTAATTGGACAGATTGAGAGATGTGGAGATGTTATATTTGAAAATACAAAAGAATATAAAGCAGTCCATGAAACCCTAGCTTGGATTTATCCTCTTTACAAACTGTGGAATAGGAAACACATTTGTAATTTAATCATGTAATAAATGCAAGACACAAATTTCCAGAAATTAGTCTAGATGTTGAATAGTTCAACCCATCAGGAAGGTACTAGTGCTTTTAAGATCCATAAATTTGATCAGATTAAGGTAGTCATTCAAATTTATCTTCTAATATCAGAGGAAAACACTGTGTGAAAACCCTTTGAACTAGGGACAAATTAGCCCCTTCGTGATTTTGGCCTGAGTTTTCAAGGATCTACTAAGAATCACTCATAAAACTTGTTCAAATGCACATTCCTGGGTTTTAGAGTTAACAGATCTTTAATAGTAACCAATTTTTGCCTTTTTTAAACCTTTATACTAAGTTGTTTTGATACAGAAATATTTGGACCATAGCTTTTATTGTTTTATTTTGTTACTAAATTAAAAATATAATTAAAATATACTTGGCATACAATGTTAATTTCAGGTGTATACCATACTGATTTATTGTTTATATACATTATGCCATGCTCACCATGATACATGTAGTAACCGTCTGTCACCATGTAAAATTATTGCAATATTATTGACTTAATTCCCTGTGCTCTACTTTTCATCCTTGTGACTTATTTTATGACTGTACGTCTGTATCTCTTAATTCCAGTCACCAATTTTGCCCATTCCTCCATCTATCTCCTCTCAGGCAACTAACTGTTCTTCCTATTTATGAGTCAGTTCTGTCTTATTTATACATTTGTTTTGTTTTTCTTAGGTTGCATATATTAGTGATATCATATGATATTTATCTTTCTGTCTTACTTCACTTAACATAATATCCTTTAAGCATTTTGTCATGAATGGTGTATCTCATTTTTTTAATGACTGATAATATTCCACTGTATGCATAGGTATGTACACATCTTCTTTACCCATTCATGTATCAGTGGGCACTTAAATTGTGTCCATATTTTGGCTATTATATACAATGCTGCAATAAACATAGGGGTGCATATATCTTTTCAAATTAGTAGTTTTACCTTTTTCAGGTAAATAGACAGGAAATTACTGGATTTTATGGTATTTTTATTTTTAATATTTTGAGGAACCTCCATACTGCTTTTCACAATGGCTACACCAGTTTACATTCCCACCTGAAGTACATGATAATTCCTTTTACTCCAGATAACCACCGACATTTGTTATTTCTTGTCTTTTTGGTAATAGCCATTCTAACAGTTGTAAGGTGATATCTTATTGTGGTTTTGGTTTGCATTTCCCTGATGATTAACGATAAGAATCTTTTCATGTGTCTGTTGGCCATCTACATGCCTTTTGAGAACTGTCTATTCAGGTGTTTTGACCATTTTTTAAATTGGATTTTGTTTTTGTTTTTGCTTTGGTGTTGAGTTGTAGGAGTTCTTTATATAGTTTGGATACTAACCCCTTATCAGATAGATAATTTGCAAATATCTTTTCCCATTCAGTAGGCTGTCTTTTTGTTTTATCGATGGTTCCCTTAGCTGTGCAAAAGCTTTTTAGTTTGATATAATCCTAATGGTTTATTTTTGCTTTTGTTGCCCTTGCTTGAGGAGACAGATGCAAAAAATACTAAGGCCAATTTTGGGCCATAACTTTAAGTAAAAACTTCCTATAAAGTGAAATATTACTTTGGATGTGGAATTGACTTTTTGGGATCAACTGATACTGATTAGAAATACATAAACTAAGCATCTCTTGTTGGTTTTGGAAACCATGATTCCACATCAAACCAGCTAGTAATTGAATATTTGAAATCACAAATACTGCATTTATTTATGTATACATATTATCTGTGAAAATCAAAGTATAAATACAGAAAGTGTTTACATGAAACTTTCAGTCTTGTTTCCTATGGTGGTTATTTAAACCCTATAACTTTCTGTAGTTTTACCAATTGTTAAGCTGCTCCATATCCAAAAATATCTAGTTCCCCATTTCTTGTTTTTCTAGTAAGTGGGTTTATAATAAATAAATAGTAAGTGATACAGCTACACAGTTATGGTTTATAACAAACATAATACAGTTTCTATCACTGATCCCTATCTTGTGTGATTTTATTCACTAAATTACCCATTGTGATGGAAAGCTATTGTGGATTATTAACTAATCCGTACTCTCCTTTTTCCCTACTGCCACATTGCTGTAGTTTCTGAGACTTACCCTCTTTGACTACTAGATAGAAAGCCTTTGTAACCTTTGCTGTACAAGGATCTGCTATCACAGCACAGTCAGAAGACATCAATTTCAGACATAAATTAGAAGGTTTTGGAAGAATTCTTGAAGTCTCATTGCCCAGTTATTGCTGCTATAAACAAAAACAAACTTATTAATCTTGGGGGGGTCATCTGGATTCTGTAGTAGAGAATCTGTTCCCTTAATCATTAAATTGTCTAGAAGCTAACTAATTCTTTGGTTTATGGTCCCTTTTTCTATCTTTGAAGGCAGCAACATAACCTCTTCAAATCTCTCTGACTCCCGGGACGCCTGGGTGGCTCCCATGTCTTTCTCTCATAAAGACACTTGTGATGACATTGGGTCACCCAGTAACCCTGGATGATTTCTTCCTCTCATGATCCTTAACTTAATCACATTTTAAAGTCCCTTTTGCCATGTAAGGTAGTATATTAATAGTTTCCAGGGACTAGCATGAGAGAATCTTTGGGGAGCCATTATTTTGTCTACCTCATCTACCAGTGATAAAACCTTCTGGCTGGTAGGAGAGTCAATGGGAACTCAAGAGAGTTTGGTATTGGAAATTCTACTCTTTGGTATACTTCAAGTTAATTATGAGACTACCTCAGGAAACTGTGGGCACAAGGGAACAGAGGGCATTTTTTTTCCGATTTCTTGAGCAGAGCCCAAGAAAGATTTCCTACACTACCTTGTTGAAGCACTAGAGAATTTAAAGTGGGTGGAGACTGATATTTTAGGTTTAGATGTATAAACTGCACTATCACCCTTGATTCTCCAGGGTCCTTGGTGTGGTAGAGGAGGACACCTGTGAATTCTCTGTAATACACAGAGGTACTTAGATATGGCTGAGAGAGAGTGAACTAATCAAATGGTTCTCATGAGTAGAGTGTACAGACTAAAACAATGATCTGAGACCTGTATGCCTTTGGGAGGTATGACCACTTTGAGGACAGATGGGGTAGTATTCATGCAATGGTTGTCAACCTGAACAAGTGATGACCAGGAATCCAATGCCCTCCATTGGTACCATGTAAGCTTTCTCGGAATTTGGTCCCTGTTTAGAGGGAAGGGGAAGAAAAAAACCTGAATTGACTTGAGTAGACAATTGAAACGGCCAACTATCTAGGTTAAGTTTTGTACCATTAGGCAGAATGGAGGCTCAAAACAGAGAATAACTGTATTACTTTATAGTTAATCTTTGGTGTTCATATAGTTATGGTATAACCATATAATACCTCTATATTTTTTGAGAAATCTTCAAAGTTTCAGATATAACATCATAGAGGGCCTAGGACAAAATAGGATACCATGAAAGCTTCTTTAGCTCTCATTTATTCTTTACATATTTTGTTTATATTTTGTTCCATTTCTTAAGCCTCTGTCTAGATATCCTATTGACTGGTACTTATTAAAAATGTAGTGCTCTAATACATGGCTCAAGCAATAAAGTATTTATTTACTTATATAACTAGAAAATCCTGTGAGAATGCCAGCTTTAGGGTTGATTTGATCCAAATACTAATGACGTGGATCATGTCATTGAGGTGGCATTCCCTTGTCTCAGTGGTCTTTCAGTGCTACCCTCTACATATTCAACTTGTCCTCAAGCTGGCTTACCTCATTGTTGCAAGAAGGCTGTCACCTATGGCATCCATGACCAACAGTGTTTGCATAAATCTAGGGGATGAAAGGAATTTTCTTCCCCTAACCATCAAATGAACATCCTGAACCTTACTTTGACAAGAGTAATCTGGTTACATACCCACTCCTAAACCCTTAACTCTATCATTGGAATCCCATGTTCTGATTGACATAGGTCTTAGTTATGTTATCATACCTGATTCAAAAAATGGCCCAAGTAGTTCAGATCCATCAGTCCATCTCTGGAGCTGGGGTGGGTCAGTCTTATACTATTTAGCAATGAGAGATGGATAAAAGAGAGGCCTTTCCTACATTGCTCTTAGTAAAAACCCTCTGTGTTCCTCTCATCATATTCTTTTATATAAGCTTCTCAAGATTTCCAAGGCATCAATTTTGTTAATTTGATAAGCTAAGTTGTTTCATTGAGGGTACTCACAGGAGAACACATGGCTCTTTTGAGCTGATGGACTGCTTTTATTTTACTAGAAAATTAGAGCAATTTTAAGCTTTATAGATAAAACCAGGAAACATCTTTAGGGTGCCACAAATAAAATAGTTCTTGACAAATGATTGAATATAAAGTTTTGCATTTTTAAAGGCTAGAGGGACAGTGGCCTTAAATTCAATGAGGGACTGTTCCTGGTGCTGATTAAGGCAATTTTGGACACGATGAGTCATTGATAAACTAGAATAAAATGACTCATCTCTGTGTATTAAGAGACTCTGAACATGCACATTATGAATACTGGGGGTGATTTCACTCTGTATTTGAAAGTCAAATTTGGGACCTCTTTTTTTGCAAGTCTGTTTGACACAATAAGCTATAATGGGTCTTTTAGGCTTCTTAGGGTCCAACCTACTCATAAAATTAGTCACTATAATGGCTCCTTTGGACCAGTGACAGGCCTTGATATAAACGTTTGTTAAGAACATTTTTGCTGATTACATCTCCGATGATGGCAAATAGAAGTTTAAGGGATGGCAAGGATTTTAGAGATGAGTCAGTGTTTTTATCAGATGACAAGACTACAAGTCAGAAAAACGGAGTTACTGACTCAGTGTATATACTATACTTGGAGCCCAAGAGATTTTATATGTATGGACTTTTTTTTTTTTCCACAATGTGTTTTACAAAGATGGAACATACATGTAAAGTTTGTTGAAAAAAGTACACAAAGGTATATGAATATTTTTGTTCTCTGTACATGGTATATAAAAATTACATAAGTATTTGGATGGATAAATAAAATAAATACTCTTTTACTCGTGATTTTTCATGAATTTTTAGAGCTAGTTAGTGGTTCTAAAATATGTTCTATTTCTTCATGGAAAAAATGGAGGCACAGTTTATTAGCTTTTAGACCTATGATATTAAACCCATTTGTATTTATTTTCTGAGTAGTAATGAGGAATGAACTTTATCAAGAAAATTTAGTTTGCGTTTCAGAAATTCAAATTTTACTAATTTGTTTGGCACCTTGTATCCTTGGAATGAGAATAATTAAGAGTTTCTGAGCACAAGAAGATCCAGTATTGCGTTTGAGATTGAGATATACCAACAATACTGGTATGTTTCTAGAGTTAACTTATCTGCCTGCCTGGATGAAAAGCTTTATGGGACAGAATAACCTACAGATGGAACTCAAAAAAAAAAAAAAATTGATATCCTTTTGTCACTTATCTTTACCTTGTGAAAGAACAGTAACTTTGTTTTATATATATATATATGTTGTATATATATTTATAAATATATATATAAATATTTACAAACACATATAAATATATATTTATATATATTACAAATATATATTAATATGTAAATATAAATATTTGTAAATATTTATATATTTGTAAATATTTATCAAATTTCTAGTCTTTATTAATAGCAACCCAGACTGCTTTTGTCTTCATAGGATGTTAGAATATTAGTGTAATCAAGTTAACTTTTTTATCATACATAAGAAAACTCAGGCTAGATACTTTATTCTTGGACTTAGCTGCTAAATAGGAAAATTGTTCTCTTTGGCAATTTGTATACTACTATACTAAATACTAGTCTATTTGTTTGAAATTGCATTTTGTTCTAAGCACAATGGGAAGTCTCTGGAGGAATTGTAAATAACAGAACAGTGTGGTTTGGTTTATATTTAAAAAGGAGACCATTAGTGATACTGTAAGAGCAGAGGATGGGGTGGTCAGGAGCAAGACTGGAAGTGGGAGGCAAAGTAGGATGCTCCTGTGAGAAGTTTAGAATTCAGGGATGGAAATGATGGCTATGGAATAGAGAAATTGTCAGAATGATAAGATTTAAAAGGAGAATAATAAAATGGATCTTAGGAGAGAGACAGGGAGAATTAACAATGATTCCTAGATTTCTGACTTTGTTAATGGAATGGGTGGTGGGATTAAAGTGCTATTTATAGGTGTGAGGGACTCTAGATAAGTTAGTAAGTTTTTTGGAAATTTTTTGTGAGGAGTTAAGATCCATACCTACACTGTACTATCAGAGTTGATTTTGATGCCCTTCCTTTATACTTCCATGGTAAGCATAGTTTTTGTTTCTGTTATGAAATACATTTCTAATTGCCTATCCTGTGTTATTTTTTTCCTCTTTACAACAGAGTACTAGTTTTGTTGATGGCAGCAGCATGTTCAGATGACTTAAATTTCCTTGCCTCCCATGTAGTGGAGGTGACCGTAGTTGATGTGACAAACCTGGTCAATAAGCTGAGTTCTCTTGGGTGGGGCTTCTAAGAAAGCTTAGGGACAGATGCAGATGGCACATATTTTTAAATTTATTTTTTATTCAATTAATTAATTAATTAATTAATTAATTTTTTGCCTACTTTCTGCCTGAAATATGGATGCAGAACTATAGCTACCATATTACCACCAACCATGAAAGACCAAAACCAATTACATAGGTCTGACTTTAGTCTTGTTGTGGTGTTACTCCAGTAGTCCTGAGTTGACTTCCTCTATATGCCTTGTTATGTAAGAAAATGAAGCTCCTTCGGTTAGGCCACTGTTATCTCAGTTTCCTGTTCTATACAGTCAAATCACTCTGATAACATTCTCCACAGTCTGTGTTATAAATTGTAGTGGTTTCCTGTCTTCCACACTAGATGAATTTCTTTAATTCAGAGTCCTTACCTTATCTATCTTTGTATTCATGGTGCTCAGCACAGAATCAACAAATGATAGGCATCATAAAAGTTAGTCAAAGTAACTTGATAAATAATTCCATCATCAATGTAGGTACGATAAATAAGACTGGGATAGAGATAAGGCTGGAATGCTTGGATATATTTATCATGTGTATTTAGTCTTGTGAGGAGAAAATTCTCATCATGTTCTTCTTTTACCCAAAGTTAATATCAAAAAAATCTGAGTGTACCACGGCATTTTCCCCCACTAAGTATGATTCCTCAAGGTATCTGTAGTCATTCCAAAGGTCTCAAGCTTATATGTATTTATAATATGCAAAACACTTTCTTTTTTTTAATTATTTTTATTAACATATAATGTATTATTTGCCCCAGGGGTACAGGTCTGTGAATCGTCAGGCTTACACATTTCACTGCACTCACCATTTCACATATCTTTCACATATCTTTCCCAATGTCTATAACCCAACCATCCTCTCCATACCTCTCCCCCCAACCCAGCAGCCGTCAGTTTGTTTTGTGAGATTAAGAGTCTCTTATGGTTTGTCTCCCTCCCGATCCCATCTTGTTTCATTTATTCTTTTCCTACCCCCCCAAACCTCCCATATTGCATCTCCATGTCCTCATATCAGGGAGATCATATGATAGTTGTCTTTCTCCACTGACTTATTTTGCTAAGCATAATACCATCTAGTTCCATCCACGTTGTTGCAAATGGCAGGATTTCAGTTCTTTTGTTGACTGCATAGTATTCCATTGTATATATATACCACATCTTCTTTATCCATTCATCTGTTGATGGACATCTAGGTTCTTTCCATAGTTTGGCTATTGTGGACATTGCTGCTATAAACATTTGGGTGCACATGGCCCTTCGGACCACTACATTTATATCTTTAGGGTAAATACACAGTAGTGCAATTGCTGGGTTGTAGGGTAGCTCTATTTTCAACTTTTTAAGGAACCTCCATGATGTTTTTCCAGAGCAGTTGCACAGCTTGCATTCCCACCAATAGTGTAGGAGGGTTCCCCCTTCTCCTCATCCTTGCCAGCATCTATCATTTCCTGACTTGTTAATTTTAGCCATTCTGACTGGTGTGAGGTGGTATCTCATTGTCGTTTTGATTTGTATTTCCCTGATGCCAAGTGATGTGGAGCACTTTTTCATGTGTCTGTTGGCCATCTGGATGTCTTCTTTGCAGAAATGTCTGTTCATGTCCTCTACCCATTTCTTGATTGGATTATTTGTTCTTTGGGTGTTGAGTTTGATAAGTTCTTTCTAGAGTTTGGATACTAGTCCTTTATCTGATATGTCATTTGTGAATATCTTCTCCCATTCTGTCAGTTGTCTTTTGGTTTTGTTGACTGTTTCCTTTGCTGTGCAAAAGCTTTTGATCTTGATGAAGTCCCAATAGTCCATTTTTTGGGGGGGGGGTTTAAAAATTTTTTTATTTCTTATTTTTTTATAAACATATATTTTTATCCCCAGGGGTACAGGTCTGTGAATTGCCAGGTTTACACACTTCACAGCACTCACCATAGCACACACCCTCCCCAGTGTCCATAATCCCCCTCCCCCTCTCCCAACCTCACCTCCCCCCAGCAACCCCCAGTTTGTTTTGTGAGATTAAGAGTCACTTATGGTTTGTCTCCCTCCCAATCCCATCTTGTTTCATTTATTCTTCTCCTATCCCTCTAACCCCCCATGTTGCATCTCCATGTCCTCATATCAGGGAGTTCATATAATATTTGTCTTTCTTCAATTGACTTATTTCACTAAGCATGATACCCTCTAGTTCTATCCACATTGTCGCAAATGGCAAGATTTCATTTCTTTTGATGGCTACATAGTATTCCATTGTGTATATATACCACATCTTCTTTATCCATTCATCTGTTGATGGACATCTAGGTTCATTTTTGCCCTTCTCTTGCCTTTGGTGATGTTTCTAGGAAGAAGTTGCTGCGGCTGAGGTCGAAGAGGTTACTGGCTGTGCTTTCCTCAAGGATTTTGGTGGATTCCTGTCTCACATTGAGGTCTTTCAAACATTTTGAGTCTATTTTTTTGTGTGGTGTAAAGAAATGGTCCAGTTTCTTCTGCATTTGGCTGTCCAGTTTTCCCAACATCATTTGTTGAAGAGACTGTCTTTTTTTCCATTGGACATTCTTTCTTGCTTCGTCAAAGATTAGTTGACCATAGAGTTGGGGGTCTATTTCTGGGTTCTCTATTCTGTTCCATTGATTTGTGTGTCTGTCTTTGTGCCAGTACCATACTACCTTGATGATAACAGCTTTGTTATAGAGCTTGAAGTCTGGAATTGTGATGCTACCAACTTTGGCTTTCTTTTTCAACATTCCTCTGGCTATTCGGGGTATTTTCTGGTTCCATATAAATTTTAGGATTATTTGTTCCATTTCTTTTTAAAAATGGATGGTATTTTGGGGCGCCTGGGTGGCTCAGTGGGTTAAAGCCTCTGCCTTCAGCTCAGGTCATGGTCCCAGGGTCCTGGGATCGAGCCCCGCATCGGGCTCTCTGCTTGGCAGGGAGCCTGCTTCCTCCTCTCTCTCTGCCTGCCTCTCTGCCTAGTTGTGATTTCTCTCTGTCAAAGAAATAAAAATTTAAAAAAAAATGGATGGTATTTTGATAGGGATTGCATTAAATGTGTAGATTGCTTTAGGTAGCATAGACATTTTCACAATATTTGTTCTTCTAATCCAGGAGCATGGAATATTTTTCCATTTCTTTTTGTCTTCCTCAATTTCTTTCATGAGTACTGTATAGTTTTCTGAGTTTCTTTTCCTCTTTCGTTAGGTTTATTCTAGGTATCTTATGGTTTTGGGTGCAATTATAAATGGGATCGACTCCTTAATTCTCTTTCTTCTGTTTTGTTGTTGGTGGATTGAAAGGCAGCTGATTTCTGGGCATTGATTTTATATCCTGACACATTACTGAATTCCTGTACAAGTTCTAGCAGTTTTGGAGTGGACTCTTGGGTTTTCCACATAAATATCATATCATTTGCAGAGAGTGAGAGTTTGACTTCTTCTTTGCCAGTTTGGATGCCTTTTATTTCTTTTTGTTGTCTGATTGCTGAGGCTAGGACTTCTAGTACTACGTTGAATAGCAGTGGTGATAGTGGACACCCCTCCCATGTTCCTGATCTTAGCAGAAAAGCTCTCAGTTATTCCCCATTAAGAATGATATTTTCTGTGAGTTTTTCATAGATGGCTTTGATGATATCAAGGTATATACCCTCTATGCCTCCACTTTGAGGAGTTTTGATCAAGAAAGTGTACTGTACTTTGTCAAATGCTTTTACAGCATGTATCAAAAATGTCATATGGTTCTTATGCTTTCTTTTATTAATGTGTTGTATCACATTGATTGATTTGTGGATGTTGAACCAACCTTGCACGCCAGGAATAAATCTCTCTTGATTGTGGTGAATAATCCTTTTAATGTACTGTTGGATCCTATTGGTTAGTATTTTAGTGAGAATTTTCACATCTGTGTTCATCAAGGATATTGGTCTGGTTTTTTGATGGGGTCTTTGTCTGGTTTTGGGATCAAGGTAAGCTTGTCTCATAAAATAAGTTTGGCAGTTTTACTTCCATTTCTACTTTTTAGAATAGTTTCAGAAAAAAAGGTATTAATTCTTTAAATGTTTGGTAGAATTCCTCCTAGGAAACCGTCTGGCTCTGGGCTCTTGTTTTTTGGAGAGTTTTTTGATGACTCCTTCAATCTCCTTACTGGTTATGGGTTTTCTATTTCTTCCTGGTTCAGTTTTGGTAGTTTACATGTCTCTAGGAATGCATCCATTTCTTCCAGATTGTGAAATCTGCTGGCGTATGGTTGCTTATAATATGTTCTTATAATTGTTTGTATTTCTTTTGTGTTGGTTGTGATCTCTTTTTTTTTTTCCATTCATGATTTTATTAATTTGGGTCCTTTCTCTTTTCTTTTTGATAAATATGGCCAGGGGTTTATCAATCTTATTAATTCTTTCAAAGAACCAGCTCCTAGTTTCATTGATCTGTTCTACTGTTCTTTCTGTATCATTGATTTCTGCTCTGATCTTTATTATTTCCCTTCTCCTGCTGGGTTTAGGGTTTCTTTGCCATTCTTTCTCCAGCTCCTTTAGGTGTATGGTTAGGTTGTGTACTTGCAACCTTTCTTGTTTCTTAAGAAATGCTTATATGGCTATAAACTTTCCTCTCTGGGCCGCCTTTGCTGTGTCTCAGAGATTTTGAACAATTGTGTTTTCATTATCATTTGTTTCCATGAATTTTTTTAACTCTTCTTTAATTTCCAGGTTGACCCATTCATTCTTTAGTAGGATGCTCTTTAGCCTCCATGTATTTGAGTTCTTTCCAACTTACCTCTTGTGATTGAGTTCTAGTTTTAGAGCATTGTGGTCTGAAAATATGCAGGGAATGATCCCAGTCTTTTGATACTGGATGAGACCTGATTTGTGACCAAGAATGTGATCTATTCTGGAGAATGTTCCATGTGCACTAGAGAAGAATGTGTAATCTGTTGCTTTGGGATGGAATGTTCTGAATATATCTGTGATGTCCGTCTGGTCCAGTGTGTCATTCAAGGCCTTTATTTCCTTATTGATCTTTTGCTTAGATCATCTGTCCATTTCAGTGAGGGAGGTATTAAAGTCCCCTACCATTATTGTATTATTGTTGATCTGTTTCTTTGATTTTATTATTAATTGATTTATTAATGGCTGCTCCCATGTTAGGGGCATAGATATTTAAAATTGTTAGATCTTCTTGTTGGACAAACCCTTTGAGTATGATGTAGTATCCTTCCTCATCTCTTATTATAGTCTTTGGCTTAAAATCTAATTTATCTGATATAAGGATTGCCACCCCAGCTTTCTTTTGATGTCCATTATCATGGTAAGTTGTTTTCCACCCCCTCACTTTATTTATTTATTTATTTTTTAAAGATTTATTTATTTGACAGATAGAGATTACAAGTAGGCAGAGTGGCAGGCAGAGAGAGAGAGAGAGGAGGAAGCAGGCTCCCAGCCAAGCAGAGAGCCCGATGCGGGGCTCGATCCCAGGACCCTGGGATCATGACCTGAGCTGAAGGCAGAGGCTTTAACCCGCTAAGCCACCCAGGTGCCCCCCACCCCCTCACTTTAAATCTGGAGGTGTCTTCGGTTCTAAAATGAGTTTCTTGCAGACAGCATATTCATTTTTATTTTTATTTTTTTATCCATTGTGATACTCTGTGTTTTTGATTGAGGCATTTAGCCCATTTCCATTCAGGGTAACTTGAAAGATATGAATTTAGTGCCATTGTGTTGCCTGTAAGGTGACTGTTCATGTATATTGCCTCCGTTCCTTTCTGGTCTATTACTTTTAGGCTCTCTCTTTGCCTAGTGGACCCCTTTCAATATTTCCTGTAGGGACGGTTTGGTGTTTGCAAATTCTTTTATCTCTCCTTCTATTTTCAATGATATCATAGCTGGATATAGTATTCTTAGCTGCATATTTTTCTCATTTAGTGCTCTGAATATATCATGCCAGTTCTTTCTGGCCTGCCAGGTCTCTGTGGATAAGTCTGTTGCCAGTCTAATATTTCTACCATTGTATATTACAGACTTCTTGTCCTGGGTTGCTTTCAGGATTTTCTCTTTGTCACTAAGACTTGTAAGTTTCTCTATTAGATGAGGGGGTGTGGACCTATTTTTATTGATTTTGAGGAGGGTTCTCTGCCTCCTGGATTTTGATGCTTGTTCCCTTTGCTATATTAGGGGAATTCTCTATTATAATTTGCTTCAATATACCTTCTGCCCTTCTCTCTTTCTTCTTCATTTGGAATCCCAATTATTCTAATATTGTTTCATCTTATGGTAACACTTATGTCTCGAATTCTTCCCTCATGGTCCAGTAGTTGTTTGTCTCTCTTTTGCACAGCTTCTTTATTCCCTGCCATTTCGTCTCCTATATTACTAATTCTCTCTTCTGCCTCATTTATCCTAGCAGTAAGAGCCTCCATTCTTGATTGTACCTCATTAATTCCTTTTTTGATTTCAGCTTGGTTAGATTTCAGTTCTTTTATGTCTCCAGAAAGGGATATAATATCTCCAGACAGTGTTTCTCTAATATCCTCCATGCCTTTTTTGAGCCCACCTAGCACCTTGAGAATCATCATCCTGAACTCTAGATCTGACATATGACCAATGTCTGTATTGACTCAGTCCCTAGCTGCTGGTACTGCCTCTTGTTCTTTTTTTGTGGTGAGTTTTTCTGCCTTGTCATATTATCCAGATAATAATATATGAATGAGAAAATAAAATATTAAAAGGGTGGCAAAGACCCCAGAATAAAGTATGGTAACCAAATCAGAGGAGACCCCCAAACTGGGGAGGGTGGGAGAAGAAAGTGGGTAAAAAGAAATTTAAAAAAATATATATATTATATACATGTTAGACTGGTGAGTAGAACAGAGTCACCCACTTGATTTTGGGTGTATTTTGGTCTCTTAGAAGAAACTACCTCCAAAAAGAATGAATCTGAAGTTTGATGATAATAGAGGAGAATCATAATAAGTAATTTTTCATAGCTCCTTAGATTCCTGCTTTTCCCATAACATTGTCTCTTCCTTGGTGGTTCCACTTAGACCACAAAATATAATGCAGATATTTCTTAAATTTCCCTTTCCAAATTTAGAAATGAATAGTGACTATTTGAACAAATCAGAACTGTTCATTTTTTTTTTAAAGATTTTATTTATTTGACAGAGATCACAAGTAGGCAGAGAAGCAGGCAGAGAGAGAGGAGGAAGCAGGCTCCATGCTAAGCAGAGAGCTGGATGCAGGACTCAATCCCAGGACCCTGGGATCATGACCTGAGCTGAAGGCAGAGGCTTTAACCCACTGAGCCACCCAGGTGCCCCCAAATCAGAACTGTTCAGAAGTGATTTTTGAGAATGTGAATCCCCTAAAATGATGGAGATTAATAAGAGTCAAAAGCCAAGAGACTAAGCTGAAGCCAGGAGGCATTAAAAAGAGACCTTTGAAGAAGCTGGGCCATGAAAACAGAGGTGTATCAGTGTTACCACCAGTTCTCCAGAGTTTCAGCAGCATTCAGTGCTGCTGCATGAGGTCTGATGATACCACTGTTGAAGCTCTTTGCTAAGATTTAAGACCTCGTCAGTTGCGTTTAATAATTGAACTCCATCACTTAAGGAAATGAGAGCATGATTTTGTACAGGCAACTAATAAAACTCCAACAGACTTACAGATTTCACTCCTCTTTGAAGTTCCCTCAGTTTTTGGCAGTTTGAAAATGATTTGTGCTGTTAATCACTAGTCCTTTATAAAAGTAGAGCGAAGCATCTTGACTATTCACGAAATTTTACTCTTTTTTCCAAAGTAAGCGCATGTGCAAACAAGAGTTTCTGTGTAGGAATGTAAGATAGTTGTGGTGCTGGACTTACTTTCTATTGCAGATGGCAATGGGGAACTTCCTTACTTACATGAGTAACTTCCTGGAAGTGGACTGTGGCTTAATGATACATAAAATGCCCAGTAGGATCTCAGTATGTCCATTTCAGATTATGGCAACTTCAAGACCTCCATCTTTCAACTCTTTGTGAACTAACCTACAAAAACAAGGTAATTGCATTTTGAAGGCCTAAATTGATGCAGGACAAACATGTAATGAAGTGATTGATATAATTCTTTTTTTTTAAGATTTTATTTTTAAGAGAGCGAGCGAGCGAGCACGTGCATGAGCATGAGGGAGAGAGAGAGAGCATGGAGTGAGAGAGGAGAGGGAGAAGCAGGTTCCCCACTGAGCTGGGCATCTGACAGCTTCCCATGATCTCAGAATCCTAGGATAATGACCTGAGCAAGAGGCAGACACTTAACCAACTGAGCCACCCCGGCGCCCTGAAATGATTCATATAATTCATAATAGAGACTTCCTGGAAACTATTTATTTTCTAATCTTCAAAACCAAAATGATAAATATAACATAATATCAAAGCAAATGAAAAGTAACCCAAACCCAAAGCTGTAAAAATTGACTCCATCCATAAATGTATTAATGTTGGGAAATTTTCTGCTCTACAATTATCTTACGGAGATGTTTCTCAAGATTTTCAACTGCCTTATTGTTCATGCTAGTATTTATTTATCTGAGATTAGATCATTATGGCTCTTTGGAGGCTAGGCTATCTGGGAACAATCTCAGTATGAACAGTGGAGCATTTATAGGGCAAGGGGCAGCACTTTCAGTAACAGTGTTAGATTTTGAAAACATTTCATTTTGTTGATTTAGAAGTAGAGAAGATAAAGCCAGGGAGTGCAAAATAAATGGCAAGCTCATGCTCTCTCTCTCTCTCTCTCTCTTTCTCTCTCCCTCCATTCAATAATTTGGAAGAAGGACTAAATGATGCTTAGAATCCCTGGATAAAGGCCCACCTAATCCTCATGCTTGCTTAAGCTGAGAAATTCTTTATGTCTGATGTTGCCAGTGAATTGGATTGTATTGCTTTTCTATAAAGCTGATCACCACGGATAGTTTTGTTTTGTTTTGTTTTGTTTTAGCCTAGAATTAGTCTATTACTGTATACTGAAGAATTTTAGAATATCCAAGATCTTAGAAGCTTAAATAAAATGAAGTAGTTTGGGTATAGGTGGTGAAGGTCAAGTAATCTTCATTTAGCTGACAGACTTATTTCACCTTATTTATGGGAAATAGCTGTTGGGTATTTGGGAGAATTTATTGACATAGTTTAGTGTTTTCCATCCTTGGTATACAACACTTTTCCTCCACACTGGCTTTATTTTTTACTTTACTCCTGAATTAGAAAATACTGTTTCAAAGATGAAGTAATCTTTTGAGTAGTTGAAGATAAAAAAGCGTACCACATTGGAAAAAAATGGGACTAAGACTCTTTACAGAGATTTATTTCATACCATTAAAAAGGTATCTTTAGAATACCCATGAGTATTCGTTCAGATGGGAAGATATTACCTTCTTATAGTCCTGTGACTAATGCTCACATAGGTAAAAGTAATGGAAAAGAAATAGTCAAACAAAAACAAACCTTATAACATGCTTTTCCTTTAAAAACTAATGACTTTGTTTATAAATAGTGCCAAACAGGACTTTTCCTCTATGGCAAGATTAGAATTCACAGAGCTAATAGAATAGTCCTAAGAACAGCAAAATAAAGACTTGGATCTCCATGCTGAAGGGAATATTGTTACATAAATCATCCAAAAGCAACTCAGAATTTCTAAAGGTCCATAGATTGATTTGGATATCACTTTTGTCTCTTTCTGGAACCCTTGAAAGGTCTTAAACATTGGTAGACTCATGCATTGTTTAAGACCAGCATCCAGAGTCTAATATTTTTCTATGACCAGAATGTTAGGCATTCTTTTCTCTCACAACTGACTTGACACAACTGAATTCATGTTTTGCCTGGTGACTATGTAAGATCAGGAGAGGAGATATTTGCTTTGAATGAATTTTCTTAGTTGTCTAAGACTCATTCTTTCTGCTTCATTCCCTTTTGCAATGAAGATCCTCATTTCCTTCATAAGTCTGCATCTACTGTCCTGCCATGACCTTAAATGAACTGTGTTTAAAAATAAATTCCCCCCTGACCTCCGCAGTCCTCAGGAGCTGAGTTAATAACCAGTAATGGTACAGAAGAAAGACTTAAAATCTTTAGGTTATTTACTATTCATTCATTTCAGACTCCTAGAGATTGTTAAAAATGTCAAAAAGCTTCTAAAACAAGGGTGGCTGATATTTGGGAAATATAAGAGGAAAGCATAAATAATTACAAGCTCCATTTATAAACTTCAAAATGCAAACAGCCTTTTGAGCCTCAAGAATGCAAAAGGAATTACTTTTTAAACTTGGATTCTCCTACTTTATTGAACAAGAGAAGGCCAATGAGAAAACCAGCATAGTATGTGTTTTAAGCAACTCAAATGTTAATATTCAGGACAGATTTGAGAAGTAATAATATGGCAATAGTTTTCCTTGTGTCTTTGATTCCTTATGTTCACATGACAGTTTTGAGTAAACAAGGTATTTTTACACAGGTATTATTTTATTCTTGAAACTTCATCATTTAGTGATTTTTATTGTGTTGAACATACAATTGGGGGAAACAGGCTTGGAGAGCTAAAGTGACTGGCCTAGTATTACGGAACAGTTAAGCCTTTACTGGGGATCTTCTTCTGTACTAGTTTCCATGTAATAGAGATACTGGCATGACTGAGATACTTGATTTCCCCTATATGAATTTTCTTCCCAACTTGGGGTCCTATTGTGCTATAATGGCTGGGATACAAATGCATATGTATACATAAACTGTGATAAGAACACAATCCTGTTAATGCAAGAAGAGGGGAGGTACTAACTGCCTAAAGCAAGTAGGGAATGTTTTAAGAGAAGTAGGAATTTCCCAGCAGTATCAGGAAAGCGGAAATTCAAAGCAGAAGAATTAGCATACATAAAAGACACTGATAAATGAAAGAAGACTAGGAGTTTGCTAAGCTTGAACAAAGGGCCCAAGGGGATGAGAAAGGAGGTTAGGAAAACCTGAGGTTATGAAACAATAAATCTGAAAGGTAGGTAGGGACTAGATATTGAGGATTCTTACATGCCAAACTCAAGTTTTATACCCCAAATCACAAACGCTTTGAGAGCATAGTTAAAGATAAATATCAGCTTAATTCTTGGAAAGTCCAAGCATAGAATCCATACTTTAACTTGACTTGTAGGTTCAGTAAAAATTAATTTAATAGAAGCTCTTTCGCTTTGGTTGTTGCCCTTAACTGCCAGTTTAAGAGAGAAATCGTTAGATTCAATCTGTCTTTAAACTAAAAGATGAGTTTGTCAGTCTCCAAGAGTTACATGCTTCTTTGATTGGAAGATTTTTGTACTTCATTTTACTCAATATCAGGAAGTCTCTATGGAAATACTCACTTCCAGTTGATTAGAAATCAGAGAAACAACATACAGCAAATTCATTTGAAAGAACTAATTACAGAAATGTACATTTTGGAGTGCTCTTTATAATCCTGTTAAGTGAATATCCAAATGTCATATCAGACAAGTCTGCAGTGCTCATTCATCTGGCAGATTATCTGAAAGACAGCAGCCTACTGGTTACTGCCACATTATCCATATGCCAGCTATCTTCCTTTCCAGATGCTGTCCCTTGTCACTTATTTCATAGGAATAAGGAATGTCAGAAGAAAAAAAGGAAAAAAAAATTCAAGCAACTGCTTTTGCTAAGTTAATTAACCACTACCTGCTGTGATTGGTTAAATCATCTTCATCCTGATCCTCCTTCTATTTCCCCATCCTTTATAGAACTGTTTTTCTTCACGTCCTGCTATACTAAATTACCATGTTTGTTGCCTGGGTTCCAGCCACACCATGATTATTTACACTTTTATTTTGGGGGTACTCAGAGTTCATAGGGTTAAAGAAACAATAAGTTCTATGCAATGTGCAAAGTGTAACTCTTTGCTCTGTATATTTTATAATAGTATACATTGGGCTGGTGGAAGATATGGGGAAGTTTGTCATCAGTGAAACTGAGACTAGACTACTTATGAATATAGCATAAAAGGGATTAATAAATCCCAAAATCACAATGAGAGAGCACAGACTTCATTTTACATGAATTGAGAGATCCCAGATCCCATGCTGGAGGTGTGTATAATTACAGGTTATTAAATCTCCAGGCTAGCTCTGTCCTCGGTTTCTCTGGGATTACTATTACTATTAGCAATTACTATACAAAAATATACAAAAAAAACAAAAAACAAAACATGAGATATTTCAAAGGGAGGCAACACGACAACCCCTTTATCTCCACTAAAATATATTCAGGGAAAACATGGTCCTGGGACTTTTTTCCACAAGCAGATTAAGAATTTAATAGTCGTTTTTCTAAGTGAGAAGTTCTCTGACATCATCTCACTGGCCTCTTTTTGGTTTGAATTGAACAGGATGTACATCTTTTGAGTGAAGGAATACTGCACATGGGTTGCAAGATAAATTGGAGTATGAAAAAGAAAATACCAAACAAAAATAATAGCAATGTAGTTATTCAAGCACATGCCTGGAGAAAACTCACTGCTTACCTGACACTCAGCTTGCCTTTTGAAAGTTGATAGACATCAGATCACATGTCAAGAAGATAATTTATTTGCAACATTAAAAAATATCCCTTCCTTACTCTTCAAAGCCGGATTTAATGCTTTCCAAATTGCTCACTTCATGAATTGTATCTATTTTCTTGCCACCCCCACTTTCTGGCATGGCAGATAGATTTTAAGTTTTGTCCTCATTGGAAATGGCAGATCACAGTGCCATGGCAACTGGTGCTGTCATAGGATCCTTCCAAGGATGCCACCTCCACAAATTCTTCTAACCCATGACTATTTCTCATAATTTCCTGCTCCTCCAAAGGCAGGGCAGGTGGCCCAGGCTCCAAAGCACATAATGCTGACAGTTGCTCCAGATCTAATGCTGTCACAAGGCCCCACTCTAGAGGCACAGAGGCATTTTGGATTTAGGTGTTAACATTAATTCCATACTTAAGAATGGAGGTTTGCAAACTTGGGCTGTTTTTTTTTTTTTTTCTCCAATCAGTTATCCCTGTACTTTTTACATTGATACTTAGGGAAACCATTTCCAAAGTAATGTACTACTAGCATTTCCATTTAAATACAAGGTCCAATTCCTCATCTTGATTTATTGAAATATAAATTTCTAAGGGTTAGTTGACCTCAAGTTCTTTGTTTCATGTCAACAAAATTGCGTGCACACACACACACACACACACACACACACACACACCAAAATAAGAAATAAAATGCTGCTTGGAAAGAAAAGAAGAAATTAATCTTTAAACATAGATGAGGCTTCAAAACCTTACAGCTGGAATTGCAACCTTACCTATGCTTTCTTTCCATTTGTTTGAACTTGGATTCTTAGCTTGAAGATCTACTAGATACCACTTTTGCATTCATTTATTCATCTAGGAAATATTTACTGGATGCCTAATGTCAGTTACCTTCTAGGCGCCGAGGGTGCATCCATTAACAATACTGACAAAAATTTCTTTTCTCATGTGCTTACATCTGGAGAGAAGCTATAGAGAAGTCTAAAAAGTCTGATTACAGTTAGTGATCAGGAGAATGGGTTCCTGTGTGGATACAGTACTACATTATTAAGTGGCCTTGGCCTATTCCCTGACTTCCGTGGGCTACATTTTTCTTGTTCATAAAATGAAAGAGTCCGGAATTCATTCTGTAGGCTGGTTGCAAGTATTTTTTGTTTGTTTGTTTGTTTTTGTTTTATACTAGTATCCTGGTAATGCATCTGGTAACACTAGGCATCCTCAGCATAAAGGGAAGCATGGACTTTATTACTGTAGCAATTTTGTCTGTGGTGATTTATTCATTCCTACATTGAATAGATGTGTAATGCTTGTCTTCTACATGTGCTGAAACTGTGCTTAGTGAATTAGGGTTTCAGGTCAAGGAGACAAATTGTTTTCCTCATGGTTTGTCTGAGGAGATCTTCATTAAAGTAACTAACTGAATGCCAGTGAGGTAAATGCTGTCCTTCCCAGCAATCTGAATAAGGTGCAGTGGGAGACAAACCAGATCACAAGTGATTCTACTTAAAAAAAACAAAACAAAGCTAAATAAAACCCAAACAAGTGATTCTACTTAGGGGATTTAGTTAGGGCTTGCAGCAGAGGAAACATTTGTTCTTGGTCACTCAGGGCTGAAATGGCAGAACAGGCTGGAGAGGGACTTTCAAGAACAGAGAAGAGTGAACACAAAGATTCGGAGGCATGAAAAGGCATTGTGTTGTGAATGACAAAAGAAATACATTCTTTCAAGATCAGACTTAAGAGGTCAGCGTCCAAGATGAGTGAAGGGAGATAAGAAAAGAGAACAAACTGAGATTAGATAGTGAAAAACCTTGTATGGTTTATTAGTAAATTATAATTTTCATCAATGAGATGAAGAGCTTGAACTGAAGGTTTTTCTGGGTCCAGGTCAATGGTACTAATTTGTCTGATGAGTTTATTTTCAGTGCTAGCCCCAATGTAGAATACTTAAGTATTCTAACTAGACTGAATATTTTGTTTACACAAAATGTGTCATGAAGGATTAAAAGAACAGGCAAGCCTGTTCATTTATATGCATAATTAGGTCATTAAGATGGGATATAATCAGTGAGTGAATTCACTTTTCCTTAGCCTCTCAACCTTAAAAATATTGTCTTAAATTCCCCCTTTGTCTTCCCTTGAAAACCTTTGATCCATACAGTTGTCAAAGTTTTCAGTCACATACAACTATAAGGACAGTCTGATTTTGATAATTAACATTTTTAAAGTAATAAAAGTCATTAGCCATCAGGGAGATTCAAATCAAAACCACATTGAGATACTACCTTACACCAGTTAGAATGGCCCAAATCAACAAGACAGTATACAACAAGTGTTGGAGAGGATGTAGAGAAAGGGGAACCCTCTTACACTGTTGGGAATGCAAGTTGGTGCAGTCACTTTGGAAAACAGTGTGGAGATTCCTTAAGAAATTAAAAATAGAGCTATCCTATGACCCTGCAATTGCACTATTGGTATTTACCCCAAAGATACAGATGTAGTGAAAAGAAGGGCCATCTGTATCTCAATGTTCATAGCAGCAATGACCACAGTTGCCAACCTGTGGAAAGAACCAAGATGCCCTTCAACAGTCGAATGGATAAGGAAGATGTGGTCCATATATACAATGGAGTATTATGCTTCCATCAGAAAGTGTAAATACCCAACTTTTGTATCAACATGGACGGGACTGGAGGAGATTATGCTGAGTGAAATAAGTCAAGCAGAGAGAGTCAATTATTATATGGCTTCAATTACTTCTGGAGCATATGGAGGACATTGGGAGAAGGAGAGAAGTGAGTTGGGGGAAATCAGAGGTGGAGACACACCACGAAAGACTGTGGACTCTGAGAAACAAACTGAGGGTTTTGGAGGGGAGAGGGGTGGGGGGTTGGGTGAGCCTAGTGGTGGGTATTATGGAGGGCACATATTGCATGGAGCACTTGGTGTGCATAAAGAATCAATCTTGGAACACTGGGAAAAAAAGTAATGTCCATTCAAATCGTTTTTTTTTTTCTTAAAGATTTTGTCTATTTATTTGACAGAGAGAGACACAGTGAGAGAAGGAACACAAGCAGGGGGAGTAGCAGGCTTCCTGGACACTGGGATCATGACCTGAGCCAAAGCCAGCCGCTTAACAACTGAGCTACCCAGGTGTCCCAGGTCCATTCCAATCATTTTTTAAAAATTTTTTAATTAATTATTTATATTAACATATAATGTATTATTTGCCCCAGGGGTACAGGTCTGTGAATCGTCAGGCTTACACACTTCACAGCACTCAGCATATCACATACCCTCCCCAATGTACATAAGGCCCATTCCAATCTTAATGAAAACTTTAGTCCACCTTTTCAACCTGAAGACATCTTCCCTTATACTGAGTAAACCTGACCAATGAATTGGGAAACTTCCATGAGAAAAAGAAGTATGCACTGTGTTTTTAGTCTTCTTTTCCCCCCTTCCTCCTCTTCTTTCCTCTTTCTTCTTTCTTCTCCTTCTTTTTTCTCCTTTCTCCTCCCCCTCCCCCTTCTCCTTTTTCCTCCCTCTTCCTCCTCCTCTTCTTTCTCCTTTCTTCTTCTTTTTCTTTTTCTTCTTCTTCTTTCTTCTTTTTCTTCCTTCTTCTCCTTTCTTCTTCTTTCTTGTTTGTCTTTAAATGTGTTTTCCTGAATTCTCTAGGGTTTTAGCACTGGGAAGAGGAACTACAAGAAAAGTACAAAAATCAGTCACTAAGTTATTCCTAAGCTTTTTTCTTTACTCCAAGTCCTCTCTGATAATGATATTGAATCTCTAGGTTTTCTGTGGACCCAGATGTGTATTCTTCAGAGACTCTGCACAGATCACCCCGATACATAGTCTCTAACATAGGTGACCTGCTCACAGTGGGATATTCTCTGAACTTTTCTCAGTCTCTCCTGCTGGCTATCATCGCGTAGCAGATATCTTGCTTGAATGGTTCAAATTTGTTATTCCTGTGTCATCTACTTTGTCATTAGGAAACTTGTGTGTCTTTGTTATACCAAGGGGACTTGTCCTTACTGCTGCCCTTTGTCCTTGCTCTGTAATCGTGGGATAATCTAGGTATTCTTCAGCATTCAGAATTATCCCTGCAAGAAATGTACTCTGGTTTGACGATTCAAATATAGCCCAAGCTCTAGAGGAAACATGACCATTTTTCCTATACTACTCTGAAGGAGGCACCATCTTGAGTCTAGAGATTGTCACAGTTGAGCTAATGTCCACCATCTATGGTATTTTCTTTCTTGTACGCTCTCTTTCTATGTGGTGGAAATATGGGTATAAGAAGCAACAAGTCCATAACAAACTGAGGGAGAAAGAGGTGGCACTTCTTTTTTAAAAAATCCCCTAGATGAAAATGAAGGTGGAAGGACTAGTTCTCCTACCGCAAAGCATTTTTGGTTGAAAAGTTGGGGAGTATCTGGTAGCTCTTAAGAGTTTTTCAGAATGTTACCCTCAATTACAAAGCCTTGATTAAAACGGTGACAAAAAAGGAAAAAGTTTTATTTTACATTCTGTGACTTAAAAAAATTTTTTTTTCCTAGTGTATTTTTTTCTTAGTATTACATAATGTTCACCTTGACAATTCTAGCCTATCGTGCTGGGATAAAGGGAGCTAATGAAATACTACATTAATAAAAAGTAGGGCAATAACTTGCTGGGAGCCAAAAGTGATAAAAGCAGTATTAATCAAAGTTATAACTCAGAAGGAGTGGGGCACTTGAGGGTGTTGGGCATTTGAAAATATTCTTTTTCATTTAGAATGTTGTACCCAGGGCTTTTTAATCGAAGGACTGGACCTTGTTTTATCAAAGGAGGTCCTCACCTGGAAAACACACACTTACAATGCCAGTAGGTAATTTCCATATTGTGTATCTTAAAACATTTTTTTGAAGATTTTATTTATTTATTTGACAGACAGAGATCACAAGTAGGCAGAGAGGCAGGCAGAGAGATGGGGAGAAGCAGGCTCCCTGCTGAGCAGAGAACCAGATGCAGGGCTCCATCCCAGGACCCTGAGATCATGACCTGAGCTGAAGGCAGAGGCTTCAACCCACTGAACCACCTAGGCGCCCCTTAAAACATTTTTACTGTAATAAAAGTCTGATCTTTCTACTCTAGTCCTAGAATCTATGTGAAATCCAAATATTGGAAACCCTGTTTATTGTTTTTGTAAGTTATTAACTTATAATAATGACTTTTCACATTCCGGTATCACTTAAGGAATAGGGCAGCAATTTGCCCTCTTAGTAATCTGTAAATTTGCTGGTTGTAAAGGGATGATCAACAGCCATGTTATCTTCATCAACTGGAAATTCCAATTTGGACAGTTCTGTTTTACTGTCTTCCTGATGCATTTGTTAAGCCATTGATGAGACTGTCTCTCTCCAGCTAGTTTCTGAGTGTCTGGGAGGCAGAATGACATCTAGGATTGTGACAAGTGTGGTAGGAAGCAATGAAGAAGAGGAGAGGGATAAGAGAGTAAATATAGTTGAATTCAACAATTCAAATAGAATTTGAGCTTTATAACTGATTTTAAGAAACAATTTTACATATTGTGTGTTAAATTCATACCCCAAAAGATAAAGGATTAGGAGATGACTTTGAGTAAGGTCCTGGTGCAGGCATACTTCTCCATTTAGGGAGTCATGCTAGGGAGTTCTTCTTTTCAAGTCTTCAATATTGTAATGGACTCTAAGTTACCACATTTAGATATGAAAATAAAGAAGAGGCATTGTATACACTGCCAAAGCAGATGTACACAGAAGCCAGATTGTTTATACCGGTAGTTAAGCATGGAACTAGATGAGTGGTATGCATTTGTGTGTCCCGGCTTTTTTGAGGCTCTGGTTCCAACTCTTGTGTTTGGATAAAACTCATCTTACTTAAAGCCTTTACCCAAATGGAAGATGCTTTTCAGCATATTTGTTAATTCATAAGGCATATGTATCAGATGTGGCTAAATTCTAAAGGATTGAGTTAGGTAGATTATCTAGAAATCTATTCATCTCTTCTTCTTCCTCTCCTCTCTTCATTATCCTCTGTGGTGGCCTACTGAAGGAATAGAGGCTTTGTAGAGAAATAGGACCAGATTATAATTCTGACACTGCCCTTTAGTTTTTATTTTATTTATTTTTGTTTGCTTATATTTTTTTTGTCAAATAAGTTACTGAACCTTTCTGAATCCCTGAATCTTCATTGGTACATTAGAAAACATAGTAATTTAGCTTTTATGGGCTGTGAACACATATATAATTTTAACCTCAGTTAAATTTTGAGGTCAGTGCTATCATTATCTCCACTTTGTGGAAGAGAAAACAGGGGCCAAGGGAACATAAGTAACTTGTCTAGTTATATGGATTATAAATAAAGAACTGAGTTTTGAATTTTGTATCTAGAGCTCCAAAGCTCTTGCCTTGACTATGCTTTGCAGACAAAATAATTTTTATAGACCTATTTATTATTAGTTTATTTATTTATAGCACATGGGGGTAGGGACAGAAGGAGAGAGAAAGAGAATCTCAAGCAGACTCCCCATTGAGAATGGATCCCCACTCAGGGCTCATCTCATGACCTAAGCTGAAATCAAGACCTGGTTGCTTAACCTCTAAGCCACTCAGGAGCCCTCTAAACAACTCTTTAAAACAAAACAAAACAAAACAAAAAAAAACAAAAACAACAACAAAAAACTTTGATGTAATGTGTTCTTGATGAAATTATTTAAGAGGCCATATTTTAGTTAGGTTTTCTTTTGTGGAAAGTGATTAAAATCCAATTCAAACCAGTTCAAACAAATAGGAAGAATTATCAGATGGTAAATGGGGCGGCTGCATGGCTGGCCAGATACCTATAGGTCTTTGGTCAAGGTTGAGGAAGAAAGACCTGGATAACATTAACACTTACTATGATTTACTTATCTTGACTGGACTCTAGGTTGAGGCTATTTTTGTTTTTGTTTTGTTTTGTTTTGATTCTCCATGTAGTGAGGAATAAGACTGCCCATATAAGGATATGGGGATATATCCTTATAGCCTCTGATAAAAAAGAATGTCTTCAGTGAAGTTTTGCCAGATAACCCTAGGGAAGGACTCTAATTGGCCTGCCTTAGGTCACATGACAGATCCTGTCCAATTGCTAGAATGGAGCATTGTGATTATCAAGGTTTTACCAACCCTCGGTCAATTGCTTACTCTATTGCCAGGGAAATTGACTCTGTTTTTAGAAGGAGGAATCAACACTGTTGCTTACTTCTTTTTTTTTTTTTTTTTTCACTGTTGCTTACTTCTTAATCAGATGCTATTGCAACACTTCTTAATCAGACAGTAGCAATCACAGAATACTTAAATCCTAGTAATATTGTATATGGTTATAGGTGATTTACTTAAAATTTTTAATAAATCTAAAGAATTTATCAGCTTTTTCTTTATTATTCTTGAGTGTGTTTTTGAAATGAATAAATCACAAGAGAAAAAAACCTCTTAATTTGTAACTAATAATCTTAATGTATTTTTATTCACCTTACATTAAATAATACATCTGTTAATTTTTATACCTGGAAGTATCCCTGAGAAATATCCTTTCTATTTTGGCCACATTGAAAAGAGAACTGACACATGGTGTAGTCATTCTGGAAGGCAGCTATGCTCACCACTATACCACCAACGCCATGGCGCAGTCATTTTGAATGTTAAAAACAGAAGGACGTTATGGGGGCTGGTTCTGTTTCCTTCCTGTTGTAATATCATATATTTAATGAAAAGAGGGTGGACAAAGCTGGAAAGCTTTTCAAACAATTCCATTTTGTGGTACCTGTGAGAGTTAATCAAAAGCCATATAATTTATTGAAGTAGATATATTTACAATGGTGCAAAATACACCTGACAGCAAATGACTCTGGTATGCCTGACTAGTAAGATGAACAAAAGTCAATATTTAAAAAGAGAAAATGTAAACATTGTATCTTCATATTAACAATCTTGAAGAAGAAACAGCTGTTACATTAGTTATCACTTTCCAGATCCAACACGGTATTGTCATTTAATTTCTTGGACCCATATTTGCTTGGCTGCAGTATCACCACATGATTTAAACCCTGCAAAGTTTGGCTTTACAACTAACTCCAGGTGCAAAATTTTACACTAAGTCTTTATTCCCTTTTGAATTGAGATTCCTCCCAACTAAAGGTTATTTTCAAACAATTTAAGACTTTAAAGCACAGTCTTAGTGAATTCCACTTGTTGTTCTTTGAACTTCCAAATGCAGGGATTGGAAATGTACTGAGTGTCCTAGACCAAGATGTTAGCATATGTCCAGAGTTTCCATTTTTTATTATCATTCTGTATTATCCTTTAATATGTTTGCTTGTTCTTCCAACCATTAAAAGTCCAAGGCTTTGGAACCAAGATGATTTTCAGTTATGCACAAGCACCAACAAGATCTTAGGAAACATTGCAAAGTAGACAAAATATGTGGTGCACCAACTTACACATGCACGTACGACACCTTTTTGCAAATACCAAGACTTTTATAAAAGAAGCTAAAAGTCACTCCTTAAAATACTAAACAGAAATTAAGAATTAATTCAGTTACTCAAAAAATATGTATTGAATATTTGTATTGTGGATACAGCTGTGAAATACAAATTAAGTTTCTGAATCCATGGAACTTGAGTTTCAGTGAGGAGAAGCAGGAACAAGTTAACAAACAAGATATTTCAGAGATATAAGTCCTATGAAAAATAATTGATATATTTTATAACTCCGGGGAGATTTTTCATTTTAAAATAGTCACTTGCTAAATTAATTGATTGGGGAGTACTTGGAATTTACTTGGGAATTATTGCCTAACACCCCCTTCCATCAGTTCCTCTGTGTATTATTCCATTTCATTTTCAACAGTTGGAATTTTCTTTTTAATCTAGCTCATAAAAAATGTGGGCCAGCCATTTTACTAAAAAGCCAGATAGAATAGAACCATGGATAAAAAGGGAGCCAACAACTTGTGGGTATCTAATGTGTCTTATAGCAACTTTTTATTCCATGTACTCCTATAATGCAGACAGTATAAACAGAGAAGGGAGAGGAGAGGGGCAGGGAATCACTCTGATAAGTGCTGGCCTATGTGGGCAGAAGTCTCTTGAGAGAATTAAATATATTCAGCAGCTGAAGCCCAGTTGAATAGTGGGGTAATGGCTCAGACTTTACAAAACTTCACGTTGAAGTTATTTGTGCAGATGCCTATCTTGGCAGCTTGTTCTAAGTTCCATGCATTCGGCTAGGTAGAACTAAGATGAAATAACAATTTTTGTTAGAAATCACGGATATTAGTTCTGAACTTGGCAGCTGCCATATTCTACAAGGATCACCTATGCTTTTCTGTACCCTAAGCTCCTATATTGAAAGATGAATTTTATTTCATTATACACAAAATTTCATTCTGTGTATAATTTCATTTCCTAACAAATACTTTAATTGGGGGGGGGGGGGGCAGGAGGGGAGAGATGGAAGGAGGAAACAGAAAACACCAGTGAAGAGTATCAAAGAAAAAACATTGAAGAAAGTTTCAAGAAGGAAGGTGTGATTAACAGTTAAATGCATCTAAGGGATCCAAAAAAGTGGTGTCTGTTTGAGGGCTTTGGTGCCTTGGGCAAGAGCAATTTCAATGGAATAATAGTGGTGGAAGCCAGATTACTGTATGTTGAGTAGTCTCTGAGGAAGTGAAATAAACACAGTCTACCCTTCTGTGAAGTTTGGGTACTTTGCAAGGAGAAAGACAGTGTCAATAGAAGCTCCTTGGCGAATGAGAGAGGAATGAAGGCTGAAGTGAAAGAGCCAATGAGGAGGTGAATTTAGAGATTAGGATCTTGAGGCAAAAATGACTAGACAGGCAAGAGGGTTGCCTTAAATAAGACAAGGGCTGTTCTTGGACAACTATTGGTTTGTTCTTTATGACTGAGTCTGTTTCTTGATTTCTCTCTCTCTCTTTCTACCCTTTGCTCATTTGTTTTGTTTCTTGAATTCCACATATGCATGATATCATATAGTATTTATCTATCTCTGACTTATTTCACTTAGTGTTATGTGCTCTAGCTCTGTGTTGTTGCAAATGGCAAGATTTCATTGTTTTTCATGGCTGAATAATACTCCTTTGTAAAAATATACCGCATCTTCTTTATCATTCATCAAATGATAGACACTTGGGCTTCTTCCCTAATTTGGCTATTATAAATAACACTGCTATGAACAGGGGTGCATGTATCCCTTTGAATTAGTATTTTTGCATTTTTAGGATAAAAACCCAGTTGTGCAATTGCTGGACCATAGGCTGGTTCTCTTTTTAACCTTTTGCAGCACCTCCATACTGTTTTAAACAGTGGCTGCACCAGTTTACATTCCCGTCAACAGTACAACAGGGTTTGTTTTTCTCCATATCCTCATCAACACTTGTTCCTTGTGTTGTTGATTTTAGCCATTCTCACAGGCGTGAGGTGATATCTCATTGTTGTTTTGATTTACATTTCCCTGATAGTGATGATGAGCATCTTTTCATGTCTGTTGGCTATCTGTAGGTCTTTTTGGAGAATGTCTTTTGATACGTTTGGTCCCTTTTTTAATGGGATGATTTGTGTTTTAGGTGTTGAGTTTTATAAGTTCTTTATATATTTTGGATACTAACCCATTATCAGATACATTATTTGAAAATATCTTGTCTCATTCTATAGGTTGCTTAACGTATTGACTTTAATTATAATTTTGGGAGGAAGGAAATGTCTATATTCCATTACCTATTGTTTTTTGATTCCATTTATCCTTGGTTACATGAATCAGTTTTGAAATTCCTCTTTCTACTAATACTCATTTGCATAGAAGATGATATATTACAGTGAAAATGTAACTTTCAAAAGTTTTTGACAGAAATTGTTGATTGGTATTAGACATCTTCCTTACTAAGAATTTGCTTGCTGGGGCACATGGGTGGCTCAGTTGATTAAGTGTCAGACTCTTGATTTTTGCTCAGGTCATGATCTAAGGGTCCTGGGATGGAACTCCACATCAGGTTCCACACTCAGCAAGGAGTCTGCTTGAGATTGTCTCTCTCTCTCTTTGCCCCTCCCTCCACTCTTGCACACACATTCTCTCTCTGTCTCTCTAAAATAAATAAATCTTTAAAAAATGTTACTTACTGTGGTTTCATTTGGAAGCCATGCCATGGTTAATATGAAAGTGATTTTTACTGACTTACACAATGGTTGATGCTTACAGAGAGTCCCTAACGTTACATAACAATCTCATAGTCTTCTTCTCTGACCTGGAGTAAATCACATAATTACTATGCATTTCAATTCTGCCAGTTGTATGTGTGAAGATGCATTGCTTAGAAAATAGAACACCAAAGGAGAATGAAGAGAAGTGCATGAAAGTTAGCCTATTGTTGGCATTAATAACTTTGAACAAATTGATTACACTCACAAAGACTCAGTTTCTTCCTGAGCAAAGAGCATTCACTCTTACACTTTCAGGAAAATGGTAAAGTTTTTAAGTATGTAATAATATCTGTAAGGTATTTGGACTGTGTCTACATGGTAGCCAATATGTTTCCAAGGAAACATTGAAGATTAAGGTAATGAGCAGAAAGAATCAATGTGGAAACTGAGTCCATCATTCTCCCTTGTAATTTTACTACAGTCTGTACCCTGTTTCAAATATTTGATTATATAAAGATGATAAAATCTAGACATTTTAATCAGCTGCAAACCAGTAGTACTTGTTTCTATTACACACCTATTTTCAGATGAATTTGCTTGTGTAAAAGAGCTTGTCTGAACTAGGATTTTAAATTTGCTTATAACTATTAAGTATAATCCATGCACCAGGGGATGTGCTGGGCCTGAAGGAATCAAAGATTATAGAATTGTGTGGTCCCTGATCTCCATAAGTTCATTTTCTAGTTATTGATTAGTTATAATTCATTAGTTATTGATTCCATGTATTTTGATATAAATATTATTGAATGTTAATGAAATATTATGAAATATATTTTATGTATTCTAGCAAGTTGTAGGCCTTTTTGATTTTTTTTTCAAGAGGTAGGCTTTATTTTTTAGAGAAGTTTTAGGTTCACAGCAAAGTTGAATGGAAAATAGAGAATTCCCATATACTTTCTGCATCCACACATATGTAGCCTCTTCCATCATCAACATCTTGTACAAGAATAGTACCTGTACTACAATCCATGAACCAACATTGATGCATCAAATCATCCAAAGTCCATAATTTACATTAGGGTTCACTCTTGGCATGGTACCTTCTATGGTTTTTCACAGATGTATAATGACATGTATCTACCACTACACAGAATAGTTTCACTGTTTTAAAAGTCCCCTGTACACCACCTATTTATCCCTTTCTCCCTGTGAACTCTTGGCAACCACTGATCTTTTTACTCTTCATGGATTATCTTTTCCATAATGTGTAATTGGAATTGTACAGTAAGTAGCCCTTTCATATTGGCTTCTTTCTCTTAGTAATATGCATTTAAGATTCCTCTGTCTTTTCATGGCTTGATAGCTCACTTATTTTTATTATTTATTTATTTATTTTTTTGAGAGAGAGCATGCAAATGGGGGGAGGGGCAGAGGGAGAAAGAGAGAATCTCGAGCAGACTCCCTTCTGAGCTAGGAGCCCAGATGGGGCTCATCTCACAACCCTGAGATCATGAAGGAGTTGGATGCTTAACTGATTGAGTCACACAGGTACCCCAAATAGGTAATTTTAAAAAAATAGAGAGATTTTATTTATTTATTTGAGAGAGAAGGAGAGAGAGAGCGAGCTTGTGCGCAAGTCAGAGGAGGGGCAAAGGGACAGTCAGACTCCATACTGAGCAGGGAGCCCAAGGCAGGCCTCCATCCCAGAACCTTGAGATCATGACCTGAGAAGAAGTCAGAAGCTTAACTGACTGAGTCACCCAGGTACCCCAGCTCACTTATTTTTATTGTTAAGTAATATGTGCTATAATTTATCCATTTACTTATTGAAGGACATTTCTGATGTTTCCAAGATTTGACAATTATGAATAAAGTTGTTATAAATATCTACGTACAGGTTATTGTGTAGATGTTAAGTTTTCAACTCACTTAGATGATTGCTCAATTGTATGATAAGAGTATGTTTAGTTTTGTGAGACATAGAGAACTCTTCCAAAGTGACTACACTATTTTGGATTCCCACCAAGAGTGAATCAAAATTCCTTGTCAAAATTCCTTCACATCCTTGTCAGAATTTAGTGTTGTCATTATTTTGTAATTTGGACATTCTAATAAGTGTATGGTGGTATCTTACTGTTATGATGAATTTGGTTTTGATTGGTATCTATTTACTAAATGTTATGGTGTGATGTGTTATAGTAAAGGCATACCTCGAAGAGTTAGGAAGAATTTGCCAGGTGGACAATGAAGAATGAAATGGTGTGAGGAGGAGAAGCCAGGGGCATTTCAGGTAGAGAAAGTTTTTGTGAAAATTTCATGGGTGAAAGAGAACATGGTGCGAAGTAGTTGGAGTGTGATATAAAATAAACATGGAGTAATAGGAGGGAAGGACATACATTTAGGTAGAGGCCATATTTTGAGAACAGTTACAATTTATGTTGGATTCTTTTTTTTTTTTTAAGATTATTTATTTGACAGAGAGAGACAAAGCGAGAGAGGGAACCCAAGCAGGGGGTGTGAAAGAGGGGAAGCAGGCTTCCTGCTGGGCAGAGAGCCTGATGAGGGGCTCGATCCCAGGATCCTGGGATCATGACCTGAGCCAAAGGCAGTTGCCTAATGACTGAGCCACCCAGAAACCCCTGTTGGATTCTTTTAAAAAGATGCGAGGACTTAAATAATTTTAAATTGAATCATCACGTAGTTTCAACTAGACAAACTTGATTCAATCCACATGGATATATATTCACAAACTCACATTAAATAACCCCAAATACATGAGGAAATGTTCTTTGATTTTTACATAATACATATTGGAGTTCCTAGGAATTTAAGAATACTTCAGCAATCATTTTTTTAGTCTATATAAAGTGTAACAAAAAGTTGATTATATTACAGAATTGTAATGGGCACATGAAGATTTGTTATACTATTTGGTCTACATTTGTGTATGTTTGGGAATTATTTAAAACTTAAAAAAATCACAAATACTAGAATATCAAGCATTAACAACATTTACAAGCAATGAAGTGACATAATTATATTTATATATAAGTAAGGTCATTTGGGTGGCTGAACTGGCATTGAATAAGAAGGTGGCCATGACTAGCTGGGAGTATATTGCAATACTACAAGTAAGAAATTACCTGGAAATTGATAAGTCAAAATGTAGGGATGGTATTTAATACTGTGACATCTATGACATCTCCCAGTCTGACTGGGTAGAGCAAAATAAAAGACAATCAAGGACCAAACTTTAGAAAACATGATGTTTTAATGCTGAAGTGTTCAGAGAAGGCATTGGAGAACTTGAGGTGGAATGGTTAAAGAGGTGGGATGAGAAACAGGAAGTATTGAGACCGTTATTGAATGAAATACATATTGCATTTGTAAGTATGACTGGATTTCACAAATTATGTACCACCTTTCTCTAGGCTTGAAATGTTTGCTATACATCTTAGGGAGTCCTCTATTTAATTTTACTTACTTTTTTTTGAAGGTTTTATTTATTTATTTACTCGATACAGAATGAGAGCATGAGCAGGGTAGAGAGGCAGAGTGAGAAGGATAAGCAAACTCCCAGTGGAGCCAGGGACTCAATCCCAGGATCCAGAAATCATGACTAGAGCCCAACGCAGACACCCACTCAGGAGCCCAGACAGTCCTCTATTTAAATATTGTTTTTTAGACTTAAGAGTTCTTTCTTATTTAGGGTTATTTTATAGTTGTCAGAGTCATATTATTTAAAATAAAAGTTTCTAATTTATTTATTTATAGAATAAGCATTGGTTTTTAGAATTCAGATGCAGTTAAGAAAATCAACCTCAGAACAAAATGTGGAGGTCCATCCTTCATGTCACAATCTTAATCCTTCTTATTTAGCTATAAATAACCCATAGTGGAAACATGTTTTTGAATCAAAGTCAATTATACCAGATGAATATGATTATTTACCTTGTACTTTGATTATCAGATAAATCAAACTTATTTTCACACTGTTGATAACGAAATATAATTTTATCAAGCTAAAAACTAGAAAACTAATAACCAGGCATGCTGCTGTTAATCTCAGGTTGAAGTCTCCTTTAATAATAATATTGACAGTTAATATTTATAAATGTGTGTTGGGTAGTGTCACCAGGCCAAGCACCATATATGATTCATCTCTTTAATCCTTAAAAGTCTCCTATGAGGTTTGCAATATTTATGCAAATCTTTTTTTTTGATAGATGATAAATTGATAGATGAAGATGTTGAACTAGATTGAGATTAAATAATTTGCCCAGTTACACAGGAAGGGAATGAGCAAGAATTTGTTCCCACAAGGCATGGCTATGGAGCTTGCACACACTGTATGAAATGTAGTAACTTGTACTACACTGTATTTGTCTCCTTGGGCCAGATACTCAGAACATCCCCTCACAGGGACCCAACACCTGGATCTTAGGATACTCAGTTTTGCAGCATGTAATCAGATGGCCTGAGAGTAGATAGATTTCACCAGGTGCCGTAAAGGTCGTTTTTCTTCCCAGAGCCTCTGTAGACTGATACAGGTTTTTAGCTAGCATTCACCAACTGAAGATAGATTTTCCACAAATATTGGTGGGTATTATCTCAGATTACATAACTTATGGGAAAATCTGGTTAATTATTGGCATATTACAAAATAAATTATTTGAGAGTAGGAATTAAAATGGCCAGTATTAGACGTTCTACATTTTTAATAGCATAGGAAATATTAATGAGTTGGATGTTCATAAATCTTTGTGACAGGTTGGCATTCTCCCAAGAGTTTTAAGGGAATCCAAGGATGAAATTATGGAAATGATAGTTAAAATACAATAGTTCATTGTCAAGATGAGCACTGGGTGATGTATAGAATTGTTAAATCACTCTATGGTACTCCTGAAACTAATATAACACTATAGGTTAACTAACTGGAATTAAAATAAAAACGTAAAATACAATATTTCACTCTTCCCAAATATTGGCAAGCTGTTAACATAATTTTTTCTATAACAACTAGAGGAGTGACCAAGGAAACCTGGACACACAACCATTGAATCTCATTTCTACGATGATAAAGATTTAGATCAGTATATGCTGCTCTAGGTCAAGCACCTGTCAGGTTCACTGTTCCATTCTGGGAAGTCTCAAAATTCTTGCCAGCTCACACCTCCCTCAAGAAGAGACAGTCTCCTAAGCCATAGGTCATTGTGCTCTTCATCAGGTGATCCTGCTAGGTTAATTGTGAGTGACTGGGTCAGAACAGGTTCTGAGGATACAGACACCAGGAGCAAGTGAGCACTAGCAGTAAACTATAGAATCAAACCTGCTCCTAATTTCTCCTTAATATGGACTCATAATTTTTCTACACAGATTATATTCATCCAAAATTTGTTTAGTCAATATGACAGAAAAGGAGCATGCACAAATGGGAGAGAGAGAGCAAATAAGGAGATAGCACCAGCTTTGTCTCTCTCATATTCCTTCTAAATGTAAAGATTGTCTTTTACTTCATTTTTTTCAAGTCTTGTTCATTTTTAAGGCCAGCTCAGTTCCTATCAATGAAATTTGCAATGATTGCTTTGATTTTCAGATGTAGAAAAATTATCTCAAACTTGACATGTTCTAAACCTCCTAATCTCCTCTCCAATAAAGTATTTTTTCCCATAGTGTTTCCATCTAGGTTGGCAACAACCCCTTTGTCCTATTTTCCCAGGTCCTAAACCTTGAGAATCAGTCTTGATGGCTCTCTTTCTCTAACATTGCACATTCAATCAGCTATCAGCTCTTTCTTCAAATCATATCCAGGATACAACTACTTCTCACCACCTTCACTGCCACTACTCTGCTGAAACTGTGAAACTCTCCATTATCTCTTAATTGGATTACTGCGATGATTTCCTAAGTGGTCTTCTTCCTTTTGTTCTTACCCCCTTCAACAGGCTGTGTGTTCTGGTTAAAATGAGAGTCAGTGTATGTCAGATTCTGTCACTCTTCCACTCAGCACCATCTAATGGTTTCCTAATCAGAGGAGAGGCTAAAGTCCATGTGATAGCCTCTGTGGTCAGACACAATTTGTCTCTCACCCCCCACGTCTTAACTGGTCTTAGATTAATATTTTTGCCTTACCTTAATTCTTTGGTCCAGTCATTCTGGATTTTGTTAGTTTGCTTTGTTCTATTCCGTGAATGTGCTTAGTTGGTTATCTCGGCCTGAAACTCCTTTTCAGGAAAGAGAAGAGTTTTTCATTTCCCAAGCCACTCCCTAGTGAAATCTTTCCCATTTGAAAATTTAATAGGCACCCATGCCCCTCCCCCTACACTCTCTCTCCCCTCACCTGCATTACTTTTCTTTGTACCACTCTGACCACTATACTGTATGTTTTACTTAGTATTTCTAAGTGGTGGAATCATGGGTGATTTATATTTTGTGTAATTTCTACATTTTCTCAATATTAAGCCATGAGCATAGTCGAAGGGACAAAGAACTGCCGTGGGCTGAGTCACGAAAAGGATCATGGAGAAAGAAGGGCTACAAGCTTGGTAGACTGGGATGAGAGATGGGGAAAGAGCATGCTTGGTCAGAGTAAAATATGCATAAAAGGTGGTGAATACGTCATACATAACATATTTTGGAGGCAGTGAGGAAAATAACCAGCATAGTCTCCTTTGTCACCAAACTATTGATTGTAAAATTGGAAACAGATTATACCGAACCCAGGAATGTCATTTTAGTCATGTGTTCTTTTAGATAGAACAATGCTTTGGAGAAAGCTGTGATGCAATTATTTTTCTAAATTCTTCTAGATTTTTCTCTCTGATATTCCCATGTAATTCTTTATCTTCTTAGAAACAATTTATGTACATCTCTCAGTACTTTAATGCTCCTGAAGAACTTAGTTTATGCTATTGTAGAAAAGTTTAAGTTTCAACAAATTGACACAATTATCTGTTTCTATCAAGGTCTAATTTTCTGGCCATTTCCAGTAGATTTTTTCTTTGCATATTTTTAAGTAGAAGAAGAGAACATTAATATAAAAATTGTCTAGAAATAAAACTTTGCAGACATAGAAGTACAAAGAATATTAAGATTTTTGCTTTGTTTTATTTGGCTGAAGAAGTATTACATGATTTTTATTATAAATTATCATTTTATGTTATTTTTTCTCTGTCTAATTTGTATCACTTGTCAAACTAGGGGTAGAGGTTTCTACCTTCAGAATATATTTGTCATCCTATACAAATGTGCCTTTCACATGTATGTGACATGATTATAATAATTTAAGCACTTAGCTACGTCAGTTAAGGTCTGCATAGCTCTTCAAATTGAAATGAGGAAGGATGAGATGGAAATACCTGTTAAAATCTGTCCTGTCAACTCTGATCTGAGACCTTTCCAGGAAGGGGCACCAGACATGATATAAAACTTGTTTAAGTTGGTTAATAATTTTTATCAGAAGACAAATACAATGGTTGGAGAAAAGACTTTTTCAAAAACTTAACGTGGTAGAATGTACATAACATTTGCAAAGACAGATTTGAAGTTTTTCTGAGGGGTGAACAAAAAGTCAGTATTGTAGGCTTTAAAAAAATAGTAGACTAACACAAATCCAAATGATACAGAATATCACTGAGCAAGATATGGTTTGGGATCTTTTTTCTCTTAATGAAAGCTCAGTCAATCAATAATACTTCTAATAATTTTCTGAGAGCACCTTCATGCAAAGAGCTCAGTTATTTTTTATGCAAGACGTACACTTCTGCCCTTTGGATTTGTGAATGGAATAACAACTAAATGTTAATTTAATGGATTCACTTGCATTTCTGGGAGATTCTTCCTTTTTAACATAATAGCACAAACATGGGTAAAACAAGCCAAGCACTTTAATGTAAGGTGATGTAGTCTCAAATTAAAACACTCAGTGGAATATAACTTCGAGTTGGGTTTTTTGTTTTTTTTTTTTTGAGAAGTGACTTTTATAACATTCATTTTTCAGTCATGAGGAACTGTAATGGAACTGTGTTTGAGGGTGTGGGTGTGGTAGTGAGGAGTCAGGGTGGGACTCACCTTAGGGTGAGGGTCCAGTGGACCTTGGAAATGACCAGGTGCAGTCACCAAACTTAAAATTTTTCTAAATTATTTTACAATTACAGGAGAAACTACTACTGGAAATCACAATGGCCTTAGGTCAATTGTTCTAGATGTATGAATTTCCATTTTGTGAATGTAAATGGTTGAATTTTTGTCAACTGCACTCTGTCCCATCCCCTTCTCTTTTTCAATATGTCATTCTTTACCCAATACCTTCTTTCAACTGCATTTGAATCCATCCTTTCAAATTCCATCTTTCATCTCCCTCAACCCTATTTTATACATCCTCAACTCTCTTGGCCCCATGTCCTCAGCTTAATTTAAGCAACTGTATTTATCTTCTGTCTCCAACTTAGACTGAGCATCTAGCTTCTGATCTGCAACGTTTCTGGATCTTCCAAACCTTACTTCCTGCATTGGTATTCTCATAAGAGCTGGTAGACTGCCTGTGGATTTTTCCCTAGCTTGGCATTACCTTGACAGCATGTCAGCAACAGTTGCTAATGTCCCTTTCCTGATGAAAACTTCTTCCTTCACCACAGAGAACACCCATTGGATAATGACTACAACCAGGAGTCCATACACAATAGATAAATAACACATACAGGGTAATTCTCTTCAAAAAGAAGTTAAAAGAATGAGGTTTTAAATATGTTGGGGTAATATTTTGATGTACAGGTTGCATTATGATAATTTTACTGTTACTTTATTATAATTTCTGCATTTGGGTAGGTAGACTATCAGAACAGGTGTTCTTAAAAGATCTGCAGAAGAAAAGAGTCAATTTTTGGCTTTTGAGTTCCAAAATTGATATTTTGTGGTTCACAGCAGAGTTAAACACTTGAATTTCGAAAGCCTAGGAAAGAGCAGCTAAGCTTTCTATTCTGAAGAATGAACCCATTAAACCTGATTTTTCAGATTTGTACCACAGGGTTCAAATTCTAATACTACCCTGTGTTTAGGGTAGGGGTTTTCAGAGGGCTTTTTATTTCAGTGCTTACTCCATGCTAATCTTCCCTTTATACTGGACCTCAGTAAAGGTCTGTCTTTTGCAAATTACTTGTTCCTTGATGCTTCTTTTCCTGCAGTATGTGCTTGGGGGTGGGGACCACAGGCACAGTTGTTCTCTACTCTGATTAAATTTTTGTCTTAGGGGCACCTGGGTGGCTCAGTGGGTTCAGCCTCTGCCTTTGGCTCAGGTCCTGATCCTAGGGTCCTGGGATCAAGCCCCACATCAGGCGCTCTGCTCAGTGGGGATTCTGCTGCCCCGTCCCCCCACACCTGCCTCTCTACCTACTTGTCATCTCGGCTGTCAAATATATAAATAAAATCTTTGAAAATAAATAAATAATAAATAAATAATAAATTTTTGTCTAAAAAAAAATCGGGGTGCCCTGCTTTCAGATTAAATACTCTATGGACTGAGGGTGGGAGAAAAGAGTAAAAAGAAATAATTGATCTAAGAAAGCTTTTGAGCCCTGGTCTCTCACCTACTTCTCACCACTATCTTGTTTGGGACTATTGAAGGCCTTGGGAATTATGGACTCTTGAGGCCAGAAGCAATCTGTGGCTTTGTCTACCCAGTGGAACCCATTAACCAAACAGAACTTGCAGTCCTCTGGTAGGAAGACTGTATTGTTTAATCATCAAAACCAGGACATTTTTAAGGGTGAAAGTGATCTGGGCAAATGCTAAATCTGTTGGAATATGTGGGCAATAGGTGTCAAGCAGGGCTTAAGGTAACCTGCTACTACAATGAGGTAGCATAAAAATTATCTTTAATGTGGAAGGAAAGTGCAATAGTGATGGCACACCTGGGCGGCTCAGACGGTTAAGCATCTGACTCTCAGTTTCAGCTCAGGTCATGACCTCAGGGTTGTGAGATCAAGCCACTCCTTGGGCTCCACACTCTGGATAGAGTCTGTTTGAGATTCTCCCTTTCCTTCTGCCCCTCTCCCTGCTCACACTCTATTTCTCTCTCTGAAATAAATAAATCTTAAAAAAAAAAAAAAAAGGTGCAATAGTGGTTAGTAGGGACTGGAGGCAGGTGGAAATGGGAAATTATTAATTAATGGACACAGTTTCAGTTTGGAATGATGAAGAAGCCATGGAGGTAGGTGGTGGTGATGGTTGCACAACAATGTGAATGTACTTAATGTCACTGAATTAAACCTTTAGAAATGGTTTAAATGGTAAGTTTTATGTTACATATATTTTTGTCACAATTAAATATATTGATGAAAAAATATAGTCTTGTAATGGTTATCTAGGTTGTTGGGTTTAAATAGACCACACAGTATTTTTGCATAGCTAAGAGGGTGAAGAATGTTCTTATATAGCTGGAAATGGAACAAACATGCCCCCGAGATTAGGAGAACCCCAAGATGTGTTGAAGAGGAGGCCTGTGAGCAACATAGACCAAAGACAGAAGACCTGAGGAGAACATGGGTTTAAGTCCCAAGTTAGAAAAATATATATGAACTCTGTTCATACTGCTTTCAGTGGTATATAGTTGTTCAGTAAGTATATGCACTAATTTTAAGGAGCATTTTGCAAATTTCGAGTGTACTTTGGAACCCCCATGCTGGATGTAACACATCTGTCATCTCACTTTATTTTGGGATTATAGCAATTTCCTAATAAAATGCTCTTTCTTGTAGAGAAGAATGATAACCCTTCAAGTCAGCTACATTAATCAAGAGGAGGAAAAATTCATCTGCAGATTTCTGATTAGAGATAAATTCTGCATTTCTCATCCCATCAATATATTCTTTTTCCAAAAGTATAATATTCTGAACTCACCAGAACTATGAAGGGGTTACAGTTAAAAAGAGTGTGTTGTTTGGATTCAATTTAAGTGGCTTGGCAAACAGAAATTGCATCAGACTAAATTTGCTTTTGGGGTGGTCTTAAGAGATATTGTGAATATATCATAGATTTCAAATTAGCTCCATGTTCTCAAGTTGGTTGTGTGAAATGAAAATGATATCCAATTTCTTTTTGGCAGCTCCTATTCAGTGAAAACTTGGCAAAAAGCTGTGCCTTTCATGATGCTGGGAAATAGTTTACATCAAATTAGAGAAATAGCATAGCTGCTATTATCAATACATAATTAAAATTCATATTTAGGGGCACCTGTGTGGCTCAGTCAGTTAAGCATCTGCCTTCAGCTCAGGTCATGATCTCAGGGTTCTGGGATGGAGCCCCACATGGGGCTCTTGCCCAGCTGGGGGGTGCTTCTCCTCCCTCTGCTCCTCCCCAAACTCATGCTCTCTCTCTCTCTCTCACTTACTTTCCCTCTTTCAAATAAATAAATCTTTAAAAAAATAAATTTCACATCTACACAAAATTTACATTTATTTCCTCTGTCCTTTCTTTTTGAACAATGCACCTTTAGATTTCATAGTTCTTAATCTATTCTTTATTGTTACTTACTTATTTTCATAGCAAATTCTGTCATGTAGAAACTTAGATTTTTTATTCATTGTTTAAGTTATTTTTCATTAGGCAAACCGTGTAAATACAACAAGGTAAGCATTTTCTTTTAAGCTATGCTTTCTTTCCTTTATGGAAATAAGTTTACTTTTTTTTTTTTTAATGTGATGAAAGACTGACAATATGCCTGATTTAGAAAGGATCTTCAAAGTCAGCTAGTTCTGTTCACCTCAGATGTGAATCCTGCTTGAAACAGACCCCACATCATAAAAAAAGATTTAGAATTTTGATACTCAGTGGCTATCTAACTTTGGGCCCTCATGGGTTATGGAAATGCAATTTTCTTGTATGTAAAATGTGTATGATTACCTTGACCTCATAGAGTTGATGTGGTAGAGTTATTTGCTTTGCAATTGTTTCCATTTATATAGAAGTAGCAGAATTATTTGGAGGAGGGTTGATGTTAGATAAAATTTCCAGACTGACAAATATGATTGTATCTATTAAAGAGGTGTGGACATGATAATTTGACATACATATACATTACAGAATGATTATCAAAATCAAGATATCAATACAACCATCACTTCACACAGTTAACATGTGTGTGTTAAGAATGCTTAGGATCTACTCTTTGCAAACAGCTCAGAGAGAAGAAAATGAGAAAATGTAGATCAAACAGTATAAACTTTCAGTTCTAAGAAGAATAAGTTCTGAGGATCTAATGAATAGCAAGGTGACTATAATTAATAAGATGGTATTGTATACTTAGCAAATTTGATAAGTATATTTTTAGATATTTATTAAGCATTCCATTAAATCTAGAAATGAAAAGCTTTATGGAACATGCAACTAAAATATTTTCTCTAGTTTAATATTAACACACAGATCATTTTCTTTTTTTCCTGTCTCTTCTACTTATAAAACAAATATTTAAGTAGAAAATACAGAAAAGATAGGAGAGGATAATAAAGAAAATTTGTTACTATCTGTTGAAATCTAGGGCAGCTTATATAGATAGATGATCCTTTCACTCTGAGATAACAAAAAGTCCCCCAGTCATTTATAATCACAAATAAGAGACTCTCTTAGTAATAAATGTGTCTAGTACAGAGTAATAATAAGAAATTACACATTTACTTGCAGCTGACTTCTGGCTAAGAGCAAGGAAAAAAGGCTGGTTGGTTTCTCTTCTGTTCCTTCCTTGCCACACACTCCATCTGCCTTCTCCATTCTCAGCTACTCGCCTTAGAAAAATAATTTCACAAACTAGTAGAAAACAGTGTGCCCTACCTGTGCTCCCATGCCCATTGTCTCCAAATGGTTGTTTAGAGGTCCTTCCACATGGCTGATGATACAGGGGAATGTCTTAACCCTTCCCTTCATCATGGGAAAAGGCCATAACCCCCTAGAAACCTGCTTCAGATAAATTATTTTTGCCATCCTCCCTCTCCACTCTCAGCCTTTCTAACCCTGTTTTGTAGGTAAGGGTCACAAAACTGATTCTCCATTACCCTATTTGCCATACCCACTTGGGTACCCTAGCTCTTTTCTTCATAAGACGGGGATGGTTGACACTTGTTGCATTTGGGCCTCCAAAACTGATATGGAAGGAATCTGTTTTTACATCCAGTTAAAATCATTCCCTTAGGATACATTATATGAAGTAGATTTCTGCATCTAAAAATATTACCATTTTAAGACTCTCTGACACATGATAGTGAAGATTCGTCTCCCCAAATAAAAATATTATATCAACTCACACTCTCATCCTTACCACACAATACTGAGAAAAGAAAACTAAGGCAAATGAGAACAGGAGGAGAGAAAAAACCAGGGGCCTGAGAAGAGAGGAACAGTAGGGACATAGGAAGACGTGAGAATTGTTTGACAGGGGATGAGGTAGATGGTTTTTGTTTTTTAATATTTTTAATTTGTTTATTTAAGAGAGAGAGAAGAGAGTGCATTAGTGGGGAGAAGGGACAGAGGGAGAGGGAGAGAGAGAGAGAATTTCAAGCAGACTCCATGCTAAGCATGGAGCCCAACTGGGGGCTCAATTTCACAAACCAGAGATCATGACCTGAGTCCATGACCTGAGCTCACACCAAGAGTCAGATACTTAACCTACTGAGCCACCCAGGCACCCTGAGGCAGAGTTTTTATAAATCTGAAAAATCCATGATGAGATGCCCACCAGCATAAATAAATATGATTCATCCCTGCCTACTTATTTCAGTGAGCAATATATTTGATAACTCTTTATTCTTGGATTCTAGCCCTGAAAGGATTATTGAGAACTAGATGTATATAATCATTTTAGAACTCTTTCTTCATAGCATAGGATAGTGTAACAATTTTAATTTAGGCCAGAATGGTATTTGCAAAGGTAGCATGAAATGGTAGAAAGAAGATATTTCTGTCTCCAGTTTCTGCCACTTACTGGTGGGCTGATCTTGACACTGTCACTCAATACCAAGGGGACTTAGTCTCCCCATCTCGATAATTGAAATAATAATGTCTTTCTTGCTAGCTCATGTGGTAATTATGATATGAGATGGGATGGGATTTAGAATTTGTAAACTATAAAGATCTTAGAAAAATAAAATATGTTGCCTTGTCAATCACCTGTAAGCCTTAAGGGAGAGTTGAAGTTTCTAATTAATCTCCCTTGACCTATTTTTTGTCTTGTTGACAGTGTCCATGCCACTTTTTTTCCTCAAATGAGGTTTTATATGTCAAGTGTACCTTGCATTTTTCTGTGCATATTAGCTACCCAGAAAATATTAGTTCTTGCTTTTGTCTCTTCTCCCAGTTCCCCAACTCTGTACTTTTTGGAAATACCTGATTAGGCAATATTGTCAAGGCTCTTTCTTTCCAAATAGGCAGCACAGGGATGTGTATTCAGGATGCACACTGCTTGTCTTTCTTATATTTACTGCATGCAGTTTTGTTGGCATAGGAAGCATTTTCCTCCTAGTCTAATTCAGTGAAAATGATGTGAAGTGTTCCCCTATTGCATGTCTGAGATCAGCTCCTAGATTAAGTAAATTATGTATCTTTGTTTTTAATTTAGTTTTATTGATGCAAAAACAATAGGAATAGCAAAATGGTTCTAGTGCCAATGGTATTTTAAAAAAACAAGCAGAAAGGTAATAAAATGCATTATTACTTTAGATATCCCCTTTCCGCATTATTCACTTGGGGAAAAAAATCCAATCTTGAGGGAAAATGTAGGATGTGATTTTGTGCCAGTAGTAATTAGCAAGAGCAGCTTGATGAGAAACAGTGATGGAAGAATCAATGACAAACATCAATACAGTAAAGCCCAAACGAGGCTTCTGTTTTTCATATTAGGTCTTTACACATTGACTTAACCAAATGATTGAGAAATGACATTCTTAATCCCAAACAGTGTGCCATAAATAGATTGTAAACCATTTTGACCTTCTTAGACTGTGTCAACCTTTTCCAATTTCCCTAGAGCATATTACAAGGTTTTGTTACCAATAATGTCTTCCCCTTAACTACTACAGTTGTTTCATCAAATAGAATTTTTAAATGAAGCCTAAAAACTGCAGAAAACTAGGAACTAAGAGAAACAGTAACAATTTTTATTAACACTGCACACTCAGGTCTTGGTGCAAGCGGAATATGGAAAGGTTATATATTTTTATTGTTTGATTGTTTTAAATTATCAAATTTGTACTTGGCTTAATCCAAATTTCTTCTCTCTTTCCCCAACATAAATCAAAGGACCTAGGGTTGCTCATCTCAGAGTTTGATGATGCCTTATATATTGCTAAATACCCTTTTAGTGAAACATTGGGACCTCACATTCTATGATTAGGGCAGGATTTTTTAACTTTGGCACTATTGGTATCTTTAGGTCTGGGTAACTCTTTGTTGTGGGGAACTCTCATAGATTGTAGAATGCTGTTTAGCAGCATTCTTAGCCTGCATTTACCAGATGGCAGTAGCACCACTGAATTGTGATTATCAAAAATACCTCAAGAGGGGCGCCTGGGTGGCTCAGTGGGTTAAAGCCTCTGCCTTCGGCTCAGGTCGTGATCTCAGAGTCCAGGGATCGAGCCCCGCATCGGGCTCTCCGCTCAGCGGGGAGCCTGTTTCCCTTCCTCTCTCTCTCTGCCTGCCTCTCTGCCTACTTGTGATCTCTGTCAAATAAAGTCTTAAAAAAAAAATACCTCAAGATATTGGCAAAATATCCTTAGATGGGGATCCTTGGAAATCAGACCATACCAGACTGCAATGATTCTTGATCATGGATGTACATTCAAATCACCTGGGAAAGATTAAAAAAAACAAAAACAAAACCCAGACTCATCCCAGATCAGTTGAATAAACATCCACGGATTATCCACTGCTAAAGTTGACTGAAATAGGTTACTCCAAAAGTTTGAAATGCTTCCTTTGGGGACAAGCATGCAAGGTCTCCCTTTTTCAGGATTCCTCATCTTTTAATTTAACTCTTTCCAGAGTCCAAAGTTGCTTCACGAGTCTCCTATGGTGCAGTGGAGCTATAAGATGACAGATTAAGCTCTACAGAAAGTCTCTGATGGACAAGAATAATTTTTTTTAAAAAAAGATTTTATTTATTTACTTGACAGAGAGAGAGATCACAAGTAGACAGAGAGGCAGGCAGAGGGGAAGAGGGAAGCAGGCTCCCTGCTGAGCAAAGAGCCTGATGCACGGCTCTATTCCAGGACCCTGAGATCATGACCTGGGCCGAAGGCAGAGGCTTAACCCTCTGAGCCACCCAAGCACCCCTGGACAAGAATAACTTGAAGTGAAGTTATGACAGTTCATTTCATTTCTAGCTACTTTCTGGATGTAGACTAGAACAGGGGTTTTTAAATTACATTTTTGAGAATCTGCATCAGCATCACTTGGGAACTTGTTAGAAATGAAAAATTTTGGAACCTCCCCTCACTCCCCACCCGCATCTTTGGACTTAAATACTCTGGAATGGGGTCCAGCTATTTGTGTCTTGGGCCCCCAGGTGATTCTGAAACATACTCAAATTTGAAAACCATGGACTAGAGACATTTTCCATATTTGGTTATGTGTTTTTGGTGTTCTTCCAGTTAGCTCTGACAACCCATCCTTCACAAGACTTAGATAAATGACAAACATTTTCATTTAACATTTAACTTTCCCTTATGATTCTATTGTGTCAGAAATGTCCATTATTAAACTACGCCTTATATGCATGGGTTACATAATTCTGCAGTACAAGAGTGGTAGAGGTAGAGAAGACTTAAGAGGCAGCAGAAGGAGCTGAACACAGGTCAAGCAAAGATACACTGCCTAGGTACACCGGCTGTACCATGGTCCATTCAGGTCCCTAACAACAGTTTAGTATGACTTCCACAGGTAACATTTAACAGCTAGTGGGCCATGGGAGAATGGCATGCAATAGACGTAGATGCGGCCAGGGACGGGAGAAACAATAATAGACTCCTAATCTCAGGAAATAAACTGAGGGTTGGGGGTGGGTGGGGGAGGAGGGTTACGGACATTGGGGCGGGTATGTGCTATGGTGAGTGCTGCGAATTGTGTAAGATTGATGACTCACAGACCTGTGCCCCTGAAAGCAAATAATACATTATATGTTAAATAAAAAAATGATAATAATAAAAGAAGAGTAGGCCTCATGCAAGAAAAAGAACATGATGCTAGATGCAGACACTGATGACTGGTGAAGGAAGGAGAAAGAGGTTCTTTGTGCTTTTTTATATTACATTAATTTTAAGTGAACTAAACCCTTGCTTTGTGTATCTTTAAGTTCAGCAGTTTAGCTATTTGTTTTAGGCCAGTAAGAGAGGTGAGTTCCTATAATACTACCAAGTGTTACTTGTTAGTTGATATAATTATTTCTCAGTGAACAAGATCATGGAACTTACTTTTGTGTGGAAAATATCATCATAATTTTTATGTGAATACTATACCATGAGGAACAGGGTAGAAATATGTGTGGAGTTTTTGGTCTTTTTTTGGGTTTTTTTGTTTTTTGTTTTTTTCTTTGTTTTTGAGAGTGAGCGAGTGAGCAGGGGGTTGGGGGGGAAAGGGTGGGCAGAGAGAATCTTAAGTAGCCTCCATGCCCAGCATGGAGCCTGGCACAAGACTTGATCTCATGACTCTGAGATCATAACCTGAGTTGAAATCAAGAGTCTGATGCCTAACTAATGAAGTCACCCAAGTGCCCAGAAAATGGATTTTAGTTAGAAGGACACTGAAGGAATCTAGGAGAAAGATGCTGTTTCAGCAGATTAGAGTAGTAGGCATAGATAAAATGCAATATTAGCTTTGAGATGTAGTTTGAAGGTGAAGTTCTTAGGATTTCTTGTTGGATTTCATATAAGAGATAAGAATCAAGGTTGACTTCTGGGTTTTTCCCTACTCATTCAGACAGATGTAAAGTAATTGAAATTGAGAAAACTGGGTTGAAGCAGTATTAGAAAAACTAAGGAATTAAATTGTCTGTTTGCACTATATTAAAACTCTAGGCTTCCCATTATATATAAAAACAAAGATGCCAAGAAAGCAGAGTGATGAAGTCTAGAGCTCGGGGGAAGGGATTAAGCTTGAGATTTAAATTTGGGCATTCTCTGCATAGAGATTTATAAAGCCCTGGGAGAGGATAAAATCACCTAAATGAGAGAAGAAAGAAGAAAAAAGAGATGCCTGAAGTCATGTTTTTTCTCCTTGGTATTCCTTTAAGCTCAGTAGTAGTCTGTTATTTTTAAATGTTGAATTCCATTTTTCTTCAATTTAATGTTACTCTTTGTGATGGTCATATACAAGACTTAAAAAAATATTTTCACAATTTTTACTGAGAAATTGACATGGTAATATAGCTCACTGACAGTAGTTTCTCTGTTACCATTATGGTGTCAAGGCTTCCCACTGGGGCTGACAGAGGCTGGTACTCAGGTAATCAATAGACTATTGAGCCTCTGATAAAGCATTTGGGGCAGCTTAACAACACTGAGCTAGAAAGATTACTTCTATTCAAGTCATTAAAATTTCCTGCTATGTTCTTTGTTTTGGCTGCCTTTTGCTTAATTGTCTTGTCAGGTCTTCTAAACCAAACAGCCATGTGAGGTCAACCAGAAAAAGAACTAAACTGCGAAAATAATCACATTTCTTTAATAAAGTATTTTTGAAAACTTGGAGATGAAAGATAAACATTATTATTATAAGATAGCATCCATTTTTCAGTTAAAAGAAATCTTGTCCCCCAAATGATGGTAATTTATAAAATTACAAGTTGAGTGTTTATATGTATGCACTAGGTTCTACACACATATAACCATGTAGAGTGTACATTATTTCCTACCAAAATTTTATGGTTTTTATATCAAGTCAGTATATTTTGCTAATATGATCCCTGCAGTTGACAATATAACCCTTTGTAGGCCTAACCTAACCACATGGCTTCCCAACTGGGCTGTAAAAATATCAACAGCTACTTTAAAGTTCCTGGGGGCAGCATTAGTAAGATTTAACTTGTCCAGTTTGGGCCAATTATATTGCTTCTCTATGTTCTGCAATTCCATGGGGTCTTCTCCTTAACCTTTGGGCTTGAGAAAGCTTTGGTTGAAGGCATTCTGCAAATAACTCACTTGGCTCTGACTGGCCAAGAAATCCAGTCTGGAGCCAAGATAAACTCAGTGATCATTTCTGCATTCATTTATTAACACAGCGAATATGATTATTCTTTAGAGATTATTGAAAAAGCAGTTTCAGATAATGGATTTGAATTTGTGCCCTGATCCCAGTTATGTGTTCATTTGTATTTTATTTCTTGATAAGACCTCAGAAAAAACTAAGTAGAAATATTCTTGTTGCATCTCTGAATTCACCATTAACAAAAGAGCAGTTTTCATGCCAAAGGAGAAAAGTAAGAAAACAAAACATGATCCTGTAGTATTGACTTTCCAATCAATTAATAAGCAAATTGGCAAACAGGAAATGCAGGAGGTCAGGTGTAGCTTAGCTTTCTGTTGAAGGCTCAATGTGAAATTTCCTTTGCTCTGAACATATCTAACTAGATGCTACAAGGGAAAAAAAAAAAAGACTGGAGAGACTACTGGTATTTGAGTTCTTTTTATATAGTATTTCATATAATTTTCCATTTGCTGTAGATGCTGGGTTTTGGAGAGCTACAGAGATAAGAGATGTAGATAATTTTACCTTCCTTACATAAAACAATAATCAAATATTCACTTGAACTTCAAACAGCACAGAGACATTAATTCAATATTTACTGGATACCAACTGTGTGCCAGGAACTATGCTGTGTTATGGATATTAAGAGTAGTGAGATATGAACAGTCTTCTCAAGGAATGCAGTCTCTAGCCTTCAGCTCTCACACTAAATTCTGACTGGGTCAGTTCTCTAGCTCCTGTATTTTCTTATATTTCAGAGACAAGAACTATGTAATTTGATGGTTACTTTTATGTGTCAACTTGATTGGGAGATGGAGTGCTCAAAATTTGCTTAAAGATGATCCTGGACATGTCTATGTTTTGGGATGAGATCAACATTCACATGAGTAGCCCAAGTAAAGCAGATTGGGATGAGCATCTTTCAGTCCATTAGAGGTCTAAATAGAACAGAAGCTGGTGTAAGGGAGAATTTTCTTTTCCTGCCTGTGTTTTCAAGCTGGGGTCATCAGTCTTGTCCTGCATCTGGACTGAAACTTGCACCATCAGTTCACCTTGTTCTCAGGCTTCCATACTTGGGCTGGAGCTGTACCACTGGCTCTTCTCAGTCTCTAGGCTGCATACACTGGTTGGTGGGACTACTTAGCCTTCATTATCCTGTAGCCCATTATAGGAATATCTCTTCATGTCTGCTTCTCTCTGTCTTTGTATCATCTCTATATATCTGTATGTATCCTATTGGTTTTGTTTCTTCAGAGAACCCAGACTAATGCACCAGTGAACTACAGGAGCAATTGTAGACAGACAAAGCAGGACGATCAGTACAACTTCCCAAAGGGGGAGGCACCCTGTAGAATCCAGGAGTTTCATTCTCTTTGTGAAATAGATTAAGATAGTCCAGTGCCACTGACTCTGAAAAAAATAGTTTAGGTTGATCTTTGGGAATGTACTCTTGAAAATTAAGAATTTTGCAAAGTAAAGCTAAAGACTAGAAATCAGATAAGTTAAGAATAGGTCTATCTATTCTTAGAAACAGGCATATATACTTGTCATATTTGGATTTTTTTTAAAGATTTTATTTATTTATTTGACAGACAGATATCACAGGTAGGCAGAGAGGCAGCCAGAGAGAGAGGAGGGGAAGCAGGCTCCCCGCTGAGCAGAGAGCCCGATGTGAGGCTCCATCCCAGGACCCTGGGACCATGACCTGGGCCGAAGGCAGAGGCTTTAACCCATTGAGCCACCCAGGCACCCCTGTCATATTTGGATTTTGACTTATGGGAAAGATACTAAAAAAAAACAATTTGGAAGGGGATTTGCCCAATTTGCAGTAAGGGCTTGGGGCTTGATATCCAAGTAGCAAAGAGTATAGCTTGAACACTCATAACTACTTAGCTTAAATACAATTTTTACCCTTTCTATATGCTTAACTGCAGTAAGCCAGGGTAGGTCAAAGGTTATCAACAAAGCAGATGCTTGGATTTTGATTTGAGACAAAAGTATTTGCTTGATTAAATTTCATATAATATGCAGCCATCCTACAATACCTACAAAAGGATAAAGTGGAAAAAAACAACATAACAGGAATATCGTGGTCTTAAAAGCAATACTCAACTAGAACAACTAACCACAGTTGAGCTCAATTGCTCTGCTTTGTGAGGGCTCACTTGCTTTTGTGAAGTTATATGTTCTTAAATTCTCAAATAAAATGTTGAAAAGAAATAATGTGGAACCATTTGAATGTGTAGTCCCAGTGTGTACTTGTGATGTGTTAGGGAAACACTGGAAGTGGCATTTGACCAGTGTTAGTCCATGGTGGTTTCCTAGTCAGCACAAAAACACCACAGAAAATTCTAGATTTTGGGAGTGGAACATTTTTATGATTCCTTTTTTTTTTTTTTTTTTTACTAACTGTTTAAAAGTTAGGGTTTTTGTCCTGTTATATATGTGTACTAAATTTCCCACTGTAGCTTCATATATGAATCTTTTTATTACCACTAGAAAAAACATGGGACCACAACCACCATTACCTTTTATTCACTATTTCAAAAAGGAGACAGTCAAACCCACCTTCTCACACTTTCCTTGAATAATTTTCTACCTGAATGCAATTGTCTCCACCCATTTCTCTACTTTACTTGGGGTGAGTGTTTGCCACTACTGGCCACCTAGTAGAGTTTCTTTTTTATTTATTTTTATTTATTTTTATTTTTATTTATTTGACAGAGAGAAATCACAACTAGGCAGAGAGGCAGGCAGAGAGAGAGGAGGAAGCAGGTTCCCCGCAGAGCAGAGAGCCCCATGTGGGGCTTCATCCCAGAACCCTGGGATCATGACCTGAGCCGAAGGCAGAGGCTTTAACCCACTGAGCCACCCAGGCGCCCCCTAGTAGAGTTTCTTATGAGCAATATACATCTAAGTAGCTACACAGAACTGGTCTTAATCTCTTTCCAACAATATATTAACTCTGTTATGGTTTATCTCTATGCATCTCATTTCTTTAACTGTAATGTTATGGTAATTTCTTCTTGGTGACATTACTCTATGGACTGAAATAATACAATAGATGTGTAATATTGTATCTAGCACAGAGCAAATATGTGATACCTATTTTTTGGTTTATTTTATAAATATTTGCAGGTACCTTCTGTATGTTTAGCACACTTCTCCAATTTTTGGCAAAACAGAGCATGAAATAGATATGATTTCCTGCTAAGGTTAAGTTATATCTTTAATGGTTTATTAACATATTCTATAAATTTTCATTGGCTTCCAATTGCATGTGAGGTAATAGGGAAGAAACAAAGTGCTGTATAAGCTGGGCTCTTTGGAGATACTGATTGCAACTGACATTTTATCAAGCTGGGCAGTACCTGTGATGTAAAAGTTGTTAACTGTCTGAATGTTATTTTTGGAGATAAAATATTTAATGGAATAACCCATGAAAAGGATGTAGCATGGTATCTGGCCCAGAGTACCTTTCAATAAGCATTAATTTTTGTTATTATCACTATTTTGTAAAGATGAATTATATTCATAGAAAGGAGTGTGTAGTGTAGGGTTAGAGAACAGACATTTTATAAAGGAGCATAATATAAAGCAAAGGATGCTAAGCACCACTTAAAATTCTAACACATTTTGGCAGGGAGATCTTGTCCCTGTGACAGTGCTAGGGAAATGCAAAGGAGAGGGAGGACAGAATTAGAGATGGAGAATTGACCTGGCTTAGACATCTGAAGATGCGTGGGAGAGCTTACAAGTCCAGCAAACAAAAATTGAAAAATCAAAGGCAGAAGAATTAAGAAAGTATGGAAAATATAAGAGGGTGCGTGGAAGAAACAAAAAGGCAGCCCATATAACTGCAGCACAGTTAGGCATATTCTGACAAGGTGAATGAGAAGCACACTTTATTAATGGCAGCCTGGAATTTGGATCTGACTTAGCCAATAGATGAAGTGTAATAGTCAGCAAGGCACAGCTGCAACCTCTGACCTTGTCATAGAATCATGTAAGTCAAGGTAGGTTAGACTTTTCAACCTCAGCATTATCAACCTTTAGGTTGGCTAATGCTTTCTTGAGAAGGAAAAATTCTGTGCATCATAAGGTGTTTAAGAGCATTTCTGGCCTCTGTCCACTAGGTAACAGGAGTACTTCTGTTGTGTGACAACCAAAAATATGTTTAGACATTGCCAGATGTTCTCTAAGAGGAAAAATTGCCCCAGTTGAGAAACATTGACATAGATGATAGTATGTCATCTATATATATATAAATATATATATTATATATATATATAAATATATGTAGATTTATTTATTTTTAGAAATTTTGAAGTTATTTTCTTTTTTCCCTATTCTTCCCACACATTGGATCATATTCTGGGGTCTTTTACCTCATGGGGAGATTTTGGAAATGTAGGAAACTACATGACAAGTTTCCTTTCTCAATTTTCCTTTTGAATTTGAGTCATTGAGATTATGTTGTATGTTCTTGAAACAGAGAAGAGAAAGACTTGTGAGGAAAATCCTTAACAGAAAAGGATTTTCCCTAGTCAAGAAAAGTTTTCTAAAATCAGGAAGGAAGGACAGATGTCCACAGTATTATGGAGCAGTGAGTTTGTGTGTTGTTACTCAGTAGATATTTGGTTAAAATGGGAACTTTCATTGGGAGTTACAACATGAATCCCAGCTTCTCTAAAACACTCAGAAGAAGTGGTTAAAAAGAGGTTTATGAAGGGATCATTTATACAGATGTGAGCAAGGTTAAGAAAGTCTTACAAGGAATTTTGAAACATTCTGGGGGAAGGAAGCTTGATGCGACAGCTAGAGGAAATGGTTATCAGGGCCTGTCTGTGTCACCTAACAAGAATGGTGCCATTGCTAGAGAAATGTATTTTCACAAAATACCACAGGGAGATAGCCAGGGGAACAATTATTCCAACCTCTCCTTTTCCCCATCCTTGATTCTTTTATTTACATCTCCCATTGGATAAACCTAACCAGAAACCAGAGGGCAAGAGAGTTTTGGATAACTCTCTATTCACATGCTTTGCCCATTTTAAAATTGGACTTTTTTTTTTTTTAATTAATGAGTAATAAGGGTTCTTTATATATTTTGGATACAAATACCTATCAGATACATAACTCGAAAATATTGTTTCCCAGTTTCTCTTCACCCTGTTGATGGTAACTTTGCATGTAAGTTTTAAATTTTGTTGAAATCCAACTTTTCAAACTATAATCCCATGTCATTTTCATGTCATATCCAGGAACTCCTTCCCAAACTGAGATTGCAATGTTTAGCTCCTGTGTATTCTCTGAAGAGTTTTATGGTTTTAGCTCTTATTTTTAAATCCATGATATGCTTTGAGTTAATTATAGGGTATGATTTGGGTCCAAATTCATAATTTTGTAAGTAGATATCCAGTTATTTCAGTATTAATTATTGAAAAGACTATTCTTTCCCTATTGGATTGCCTTGTCCTCTTTGGCAAAAATTAATGGACTATAAATGTTAGGATTTCCTTCTAGATTCTCAATTCTAATCCCTTGATCTATATGGCTATCCTTATGTTTCACACTATACTAATTATGGTAATTTTGTAGAAAGTTCTGAAATGAGGAAGTATGTGTGCTCCAACTTTATTCTTTTTCAAGATTGTTTTATTCTGGGTCTCTTACATTTTCATATGAATTTTACTATCAGCTTGTCAATTTTCATAAAAGCCATTTTCAATTTTGAGAGAGATTGGATTGAATCTGTAAATAAATTTGGGAAATGTGACTCCCCCCCACCCCAGTAGTAATTCTTTCCATTCATGAGTATGGGATTTCTTTCCATTCATTCAGGACTTTAATTTTTTCAACTTAGGTTTGTAGTTCTTAGTGTAAACATCTTATACTTATTTTGTTAAATTTATTCCTAAATTTTATTCTTTCTGATGTTATTATGAATGGGATTAAAGTTCATTTTGGGGCCACTTATAACTAATATATAGAAATATAATTGATTTTTGCATTTTGATCTTATGTCCTACAACCTTGCTTGAATTCATTTATTAATTGAAGCAGCTATTTTGGTACATTCTTTGAGATTTTCTTTTTTTTTTCTTTTTTTGAAAGATGTATTTATTTATTTTTGAGAGAGAGAGCACGAGTGGGAGGGATAGAGAGAGAAGAAGGAATACTATAAATCATACTCCATACTGATCACAGGAGCCAGGCATGAAGCTCAATATTACTACCCCAAGACCATGACCTAAGCTGAAATCAAGAGTCGGATGCTTAACTCACTGCACCACCCAGGTGCTCCTCTTTGAAGTTGTCTATATGTTAGATCATATCACGTACAGATAGAGATATTTTTACTTTTTTCTAATTGAGATAATTTGTTACTTCTCTCTCTCTCTCTATCTCTCTCTTTTGCATTTGTTCTCTGCAGAATTTACTCCTGGGCCATAAATTTTTGTTTCTTCAGTTTCTTCTGGGATATTTTTTCTTTTGTAAGACCTCTTGTTTTAGGAACAATCTACTGTTTCTCAATAAGGATCATCTCGATGTGGCAGGGAGAACTCATGCATGGGTTAATCTGACCATGAACCTTGTAAATTCTGTGCCACATCTTGGGGTCTTAGTGCACCTGAATGTGCCCAGTGACTAGAGAATCTATATCTAAACCCTTAAGTTCAGCTTTCTGTTTGCATTTTTAAGCATGTGCAGTAAACATTCTCTCCTTTTGGGCTACCAACCCTGTGTCCAGACCCACTGTTTGGCCTGGGCACATATCAACTCAGAACTGTAGTGATGGAGTGGCACACACGGCTCATGCAAAGGGACGTCTTCCGGATACTTGGTGGCTTTTTGGATATGCACACCCTTGACTGGAAAGTTTCATTCTTAAAGTGAACATGAAGATTTGAACCTCTTGATTTGCATGATTTTGTAGGGTTTTCTGGGTCAAGCGAATAAGGGACCATTTTCAGAGGTCACTTCAAGCCATTTAGGGGAAGAGGAACATTTATTTTCTTTCATTGACCAATTTTCCTATATAGATCCTCTAGTACAGTGTTGAATGGAAATGACAAGAGGGGTTATCTTTGTCATACCTTGGGAGGAAAGATTTAGTGTCTTGCTATTGATTTTAATGTGAGCTATAGTTGTGTGTGTGTGTGTGTGTGTGTGTGTGTGTGTGTGTGTATGTTTTGTAGATGCCTTTTTTTTCAGGTTGAGGGAGTTTCATTCTAGTCCTTCTGTTAATTATTTTTATTAAGAAAGTGTGATGAAGTTGGTCAAATGTTCTTCATCTATTGACCATATGATTTGGGATTTTTATTTTATTAAAAGGGTGTGTTGCATTAGGTGATTTTTCATATGGTAAAACAACCTTGTATTTCTTAGATAAATCCCACACTGGTCATGATGTGTAATCTTCTTTATATGTTGTTGGATTTGCTTTCTAATCTTCATTGAGGATTTTTGCATCTTATCCATAAGATATTGGTCTATAGTTTTCTTGTGTTATGTTTGTCTCATTGTTTTCAAGATAATACTTGTCTCATAGAATGAGTTGGGAAGTATCCTTTTCCACTTCCATTTGCCATTTTCTTGAAGAATTTGTCATGAGTTAGTATTGATTTTTCTTTAAATGTTTGATAGACTTAACCAATGAAGCCATCTTGGCCTGGACATTTTTTTTCCCCCATGAGTTTAAAAATTACTAATTTGGTCTCTTTACTTATAGATCCATTCAAGTTTTTCTATTTATTTCTGAGTCAGTTTTGGTAATTTTGATTTCTAAGAATGTTTCTATTTCATATAAATTGCTCTAACTTTCCCTCCTCTTTTAAAAGCATAATACATATTTCCTGTGTGCTTTAGAAGACCCTCAATTAGAATTTAAAAGACCCTCTAGTACGGGGAGAAAGATGAACACAAGTAAGTACAGAACAGCAAAATTGTTGTGCTTAAAAAGAATGTAAGGGGGGCACCTGGGTGGCTCAGTGGGTTAAAGCCTCTGCCTTTGGCTCAGGTCATGATCCCAGGGTCCTGGGATTGAGCCCCGCATCGGGCTCTCCGCTCAGTGGGGAGCTTGCTTCCTCCTCTCTCTCTGCCTGCCTCTCTGCCTACTTGTGATCTCTGTCGTCAAATAATAAATAAAATAAATAAAATCTTTAAAAAATAGAATATAAGGAAGAGATCATTAATATCCAGAAGAGAGAGATATTATAGTACTTGCAAGTTTAACTGGCTTGTGTTTGGAGGATGGTAATATGTGAGACTTTGTGAAATATGTTTATTTTTTTCTTGTCCTGGAGGGGTGTTCAGAATTAGCAATATTGGGGAGACCATTCTTGCTAAGTCTTGTGTTTCTACATATATTTTCAGTGAAGGCGCTGGTTATTTCTCAGGATGATATTTTCAGGAGTATTTTTATAGCAAGCATCTTTGACAGATAGAAATACTGCCTTTCTCTGAAACAAAGTGCTGATATAGCTAAGGTCCAGTATATCCAGTTTGCTCAAACTCCAAGTTCTTTTTTTATTATGCAACCATTTATGTATATAGGTCCTACTGGGGCCTTTTCATGTTAGTCCATGGAAAATTGTGTTTGTGGAAAAGTCCAATGGTTATGTTACGAATGGAAAAAAAAACATTGGCGGAAACATGTATGGGGAAACTTGGAATCGTGCATAATGTTTTCATGGGTCCATCATGTTTATGAACAACAAGAAATAAGCTTTGAAAAGGTACACAAGTTGGTAGAGTTCGACATGCCGTGCTAATGTTATCTAAACTAATTTTGTGGAGAAGGGGAATAGTCACTGGCCTTTGGATAGGTATATTTTCTGTTCCTTATAAGATTAATATAGTCATGTCCATGAGGAAATAAAGAAGAAACAGAAAAAATCACTTAAGAGACTGTTATAATAATAGGAAAAAAATATTTCTTTGAGTTAGTTTAGTATCAGCTGGAACTGAGAAGATAAATATGAAAGGATTTATGTAAATAGAGAAGCAGTAAAATGGGTGTTGTGTATTGGGAAGAGATCCTGTCTATTGTGGGTACCACTGTATTTGTAATGAACAGCAGCATGGTGCCTGCACTTTATAGATGCACAACAAATATTATAGAATGAGAAGCTGAACAAAAGAAACAGCAAAAAAATGTAACAGAGGAAGGGGGAGAGAAACATTGTTTCTATTTGTTTTAAGTTGGAGTAACAGGACTAATGTTAGTATAATAAAGAGATAAGGGAAACGATAGGGGAAGAACAGATTGAAGAGCACAATAATGGATTTATTCTTTAAATAAATAAATTTATTCTTTAAATAAATAAATGGATTTATTATTTAATTTGATGCTTGTATGGATCAGTTCATATGGAGCTGAACAGCAGGCAGTTAGAGGAATGAGAATCACGTGTGGAAAAGTTCTGAAGCTGACAATTGCCAGCATAAAAAGAGAGATGAGGTAGAGGTGGAAGAGGGAAAAGAAAAGGAGAGAGAAGAGGAAAAAAACAAAAAACAAACAAAAAACAAACAAACAAAAAACAAACAAAAAAACGAAAACAAGACAAGAATTAAGAAAGGGAATCTGGACAATATCTAGCCTGGGGTCAAAGGAGGAAGAAATTTAAGAAGACAGTAGTCAGAGAGATAAAACAAGGCACACATATCTCAGTTTTAGAACCTAAAATGATGATGGCAGCTGTGTGGTTTTCAGCAGCGCTGAGATGAAGAGGTCTAGAAAGTGGTTGTTAGGAGATTAATGGTTTACTTTTGAGAGATAAACAGAGTGATGAAAGTAGAAGGTAGATTATAGAGAGTGGAGAAATGAGTGGCATTGAGAATATGTGGAGAACATGAAGGCTTTTTTAGAAAAAGTCTTAATTGCAAATTACACTTTAGGTTAACTAGGTCCTTGATTTTGCAGAGAACTGGGATACAAGTCCATTCGTAAGCAGTGAGCATACATAAGCTTGCTGAGACCTATATTCATAAAGTAGATTAAACTGATAACAATATGATATTCTGTGAACAAGGTGATCCTTATAATTGATGGATCTGAGTAATACAAAGATGCCTGGAGAATGTCAGGCTACCTAAATACACATTATTATGCCTATTTAATCCTGACACTACTTTTTGGCAGGGAAGTCTGAGAGTCGAAAACATACTCCTGAACTCAAACAAAATGAATATACCTTCTTGTCTTTTTTTTTTTTTTTCCAAGAAGCTTTCTCATTAGATTTGAAATAAGTTAACATTTTGCAGAGTCTCATGACCATGACAAATGTCTGGTATTAGTTTAGGAATCTTGAAGCTAACAAACAGATAAGACTGAGATCTCGTGTCCTATCCTATAAGGACAAAGACTTCTTAGAGAATATAATATTCCAGTTTTTGCTATTTTTGATCCAGCCAACAGTACTGGCTGCCCCAGACAAAAAGCCAGTTAACTACCACCACTTCATGATTTATAGCACATGCTGTAAATAAGTAAAAATTGATCCTGTGATACAGAGGGAAACACTGAGGCAGAGAGAGGCTCCTTTTAGGAAAAAAATGCCTTGTCACGATTTAGTGACATGTCACCTGATGAAGACCATGTATTTGTTTAAAAAGAGATTGATTAATGACTTTTTATATTTTATTTTTGGGGGTTTTAAAATTTTTTATTAATATATAATGTATTATTTGTTTCAGGGGTACAGGTCTATGATTCATCAGTCTTACACAATTCACATTGCTCACCATAGCACATACATTTTAAAAAACAAGGAAAGAAAAATCCATTAGTTGAATGCTATAGCTTAGTGGGGCACCTGGGTGGCTTAGTGGGTTAAAGTCTCTGCCTTCGGCTCATGTCATGATCCCAGGGTTCTGGGATCAAGCCCCACATCAGGCTCTCTGCTCGGCAGGGAGCCTGATTCTCCTCTTCTCTGTCTGCCTCTCTGCTTACTTGTGATCTCTGTCTGTCAAATAAATCAATAAAATCTTAATATATAGATAATAGAATCCTCATACAACTTAATAAATAAAAATAATAAATAATAAATAAAAAATAAAAAATAAATAAAAATAATAAATGAAAAACCAACAATTTGATTAAAAAATGGGAAGACTGAATAAACATTTCTCCAAAGAAGACAAACAGATGGCCAACAGACACCTGAAAGAATGTTCAGCATCACTCACCATCAGGGAAATGCAAATCAAAATCATGGTAAAATAGCACCTCACATCTGTTGGAATGGCTAATAAAAAAAGACAAAAAATAGCAAGTGTTGGCAAGGAAGTAGAGAAAAGGAAACACTCATGCACTATTGGTGGGAATGTAAATTAGCACAGCTACTATGGAAAACAGTATAGGGGTTCCTCAAAAAATTAGAAATATCATACAGGAATGCATCTGGGTGACTCATTTAAGTGTCTAAATGTTGATTTCTGCTCATGTAATGATCTCAGGGTCATTAGATTGAGCCTCATGTCGGGCTGCATGCTCAGCAGCAGTCTGCTTGGAATTCTCTTTCTCCCTCCACTCCTCCTCCACCTCCCTGCTTACACTAGCTCTCTCTCTCTCTCTTTCAAATAAGTAAATAAAATCTTAAAAAAGAAAAAAAAAAGAAATCTCACATGATCCAGCAATTCCACCATCTATACAGAGAAAATAAGAACATTTGGGGTGCCTGGGTAGCTCAGTCAGTTAAACGTCTGCCTTTGGCTCAGGTCATGATCTCGGGAACCTAGGATAGAGCCCTGTGTTGGGCTCCCTGCTCAGTAGGGAGCCTGCTTTTCCCTCTCCCTTTGCCCCCTCTGCCCCTGCCTCCTGCTTGTGTTCCTTCACACTACATCTTTCTCGAATAAATGAATCTTTTTTTAAGAATATTAATTCAAAGGTTAAACTACTTTTTAAAAAGATTTTATTTATCTATTATCTGAGAGAGCGAGAATGAGACAGAGAAAGAACATGAGAGGCTGGAAGATCAGAGGGAGAAGCAGACTCCCTGCAGAGCAGGGAGCCCAATGTGGGACTCGATCCTAGGGACTCCAGGATCATGACCTGAGCCAAAGGCAGTTGCTTAACCAACTGAACCACCCATATTAATTCAAAAAGATATGTACCCCTATGTGCAGCATTATTTATATTAGCCAAGATGTAGAAGCAATGTGTGACAAATGATAAGTAGACTTACTATGGAGAAATCATCACCACAATAAGTGAAATAATATTTCACAGTAAATGAAATAAAATTTTACACTATTTCCTATGAAATACAAATATCTAATCAATGTGTTGTGCCCCTGAAACTAATGTAATGTTACATGTCAATTGTATTTCAATTTAACATCTTAGAGTTAAATAAATAAAAAGCCTGTTGCCTCAGTGCAAAAGCAATTATAGTTGGGTTTGTTTGTATGAAGCAAATTCTAGATGTGGATTGGGAGTTAGAAGCTTATTTTGTTGTATTGTTTGCTTGTTTTACTTCATTTGTTTTCTGAGTCTAAGCTCTATCAGTAATTAGCTATATCACTTAGGGTAAATCACTTGAAACCTGCGGGCTAAGAAATGATGGAATAGGAGACTAGTCCATTATAGCCTGACTATGACAGAATAATTGTTATCTCCATTGGTTTCAGTGCAAAAAAATGTGCAAAATGTTTGATTCACATTAGTGTCTTCTTATATAAATTCTGCATTACCAATATGTGGTATTTAAAACATTAGTGTTAGTAATTTTTTTAATTAAATAGAATCCTTAATCTGACTTTAGCATGGACAGAATTAAAATACTCACCTTACAGAAGTTGTTTGTTTTGGTGGACGGCTGTAACCACAAAGAAATACATGAAAAAGTTGTTGAGGAATTGAAGCAAGGGGACATGGGCTAAGAGCTAAGTGGCTACTTTTCAAGGATTGTTGGGCATAACCAAGAGAAAAATGAATAGATTTAAAAGCTGGTTAGAACTTCATTTCATAAACTACTAAATGTCCACTCATGTTAATTGGGTTGTTCCTGGGCAGCTGAAAAGTTAAACATTTTTTTGTCTACTTGTCAAGATTTTAATGGGACACATGAATCCTGCAGACAAGTTTCATGTGTCAGGCATGTTTATGGGTGAGGAGGTGCCTGTGGGCCTGCAGACTATAGGAGGACCTTGTCTGTAGGTCCTAGTGGGTTCTACCAAATGCTCCATAAATGGTAAGGAGAAGCTAAACACAGTAAAAAGCTATAAGAGGTTCCATTTCGCAGATACAAAGAAAAAAAATGTGGTGAAATATCAGATTTCTTTCCTTGCTTGAGCAAGTTTGTCTTTTTTAGCACATGACCTTGCACAGAGTTGTATGGGCATGTATTGATGTGCCATTTATTTAGAAGGGTGGGGTTATAGTTTCAGTTGAGGACTTTAATTTTCTGGGTTTGGTTGGAGGGACAGTAGCGACTTGAGGACTCAGAGGCATATCTCTGACAATCTGTTTATCTGAATACCTGTCAGCAGGCCAGTTTTAGGCCCCTTTAATTACTTTGGTCCTGGGGGATAAGTGTAAGAGTTAAGACCAGCAGAAGAGTTTAAATCACTTTAAATATTTTTTTTTGGTGGGGGGGCAAGCATATGAGTTTGCTGATGCATTTTCTGAGGAATTTGGATTTTAAAGCTGTGAAGACCATGCTTTGTAATTTCTTTGGATGCTTCATGATGCAGAAAAAAGAGAAGCTATTAATCACTGGTTAAATTGTCCATCTGAAAAATAATAGATCTGGGAGTTGGTTTCAGAGGTTTTGAGGTGCCTTTGTCTTCTCATTCATTAAGTCAAAAAATATATACCAAGCACCAACTGTGTGTCAGGCCCTGTGCCAGGATGAGGATACAATGAATTTCTGCCTCCTGTGTGCTGGCTGGCTGGTGAGCGGAAGCAGGAATAGGAGAGTAAATCACCCCATGACAATGGACTATAATGTGGGCTAGAATAGGAATGCACCTAGGGTGCCCATCCTAGGTGCAGGAGATCTTTGAGAAATTTATATCTAAATTCAATTCTAAGGGATAAGAATAACTGGACAGGTACAAGGAAGAAAAAGAATATGCCAGGTAGAATAGAATATGCAGAGGCTTGAAGGCAACAAAGAACCTGGTGTGCTTAAGGAACTCTAAGTGGTTAGTCTGTCTGAGCCATCGTTCTGAGATGTAGAAGGAATGCAAGACTTGAGAACTATGAAGATGTAACACGGAGTCATATGAGGCTTTGTTGGCGTGTTAAAAATTTTGGACTTTGTCTTCCTCTGAAGACAAGCAAGAGTGATATTTGGATTTTTGAGTCAAGAATGAGGGGTAAATTATTCCGATTGTGTTGGGGAAGTGTTTAGAAGAAGAGAGTCTGAACATAGGGAGACCACTTAAGAGGCAATATAGGTTAGTGGTGACAGTAACTTCACCTGAATTAAGACAGTGGCAATGGAGAGAAGTGAATTCATTCCAGACTTAATAAGAAAGTGTGTTTATCACTCTTAGATAGGGCCCGTTTATCATTTTTAATCACAGATTTCTGCAGAGACTGCCTCCACCACAGGAGTACTGCCCAATGAAATTCCATCACCCCCAGGGGTCCCAGCCTTTATGTGGAGGGTTAGAAAAGATTGCCAAGGCCAGTGAGATTCTCCTCTCACTTTCAGGATTTTAGGAATTGAGATACCAAAAAATTGAGTCAGTCAGCTTTGGAAATTGGATCAGAAAAGTCATAACTGCTGATGAGTAAGGAGAAAAAACAACAATAGAACTGATTAGAAGGAGGGAAATGCAACAGAGAATGACAAAGATTAAGAGTCAAGGTAGCATTTGAGAGACCGAGAGTGTTACTTGATTCCACTTCAGATCCTGCTCTTAAATGATCAGACACTAATTACTAATACATGTATAACAACTACACCTTTTTGTGCTTGAGCTAGAGTGAGACTTTACTTGAGTTATCTTATTATACCTCCTGCCCTGCCTGTCAGCATTTTTCTGGGATTCTACTATATAATTTAGGATTCCTGTGAAGCTAACTGTGTTGCATGATGATTGGTCTGGGGCCTCTGTGCCTTTAAACATTCTATTCTTTTGTTTACTTTGGTCTCAACTTAGGTTTTTGAAAGTAAAGTAGTAGCTTTCCCTTCACATGATAATAGATTGATTATTCATTCATAGATCTCCAGGTTTCTAGCTTTGAGCCAGTGGGTTTGTTGGCTTCCTGGAAATCTTTATTTTCATTTACAGAAAAAATTGTAAGACTGACCAAAACATATTCACCCAGCCTTTCCAAAGCCTTGTGAAAGGACAAGATGATGTGTTTTAAGTTGGTGTATTATTAAAATAATATTAATATTCATAATATTAAGACTTATCATATTTCCTTAGGACATACTACTTTGGGTGGAATAAACCACAGAAGAGATTGTTCCTTGTAAGAGGAACATTGTTCTCTTGTTCCATAGTAAGAGAAAAAGCTTGAGGTCTGTTTAGGTTTAATGTTCAAACTCTAGTCTTTTCAGAACAAATAGGCTCCTACAATTTGAAGACTCTGAAGCTAGTAAATGGAACTGAAAGCATCTTAGAGCTCCTTGTTGACACTACATGGTCATAAACCCTTCAGACTCTGCAGAGAGGTCGTAAAGCAAATTGCTCCTTCACAAGTAAACCGATTAAAGGAAGACAGGACTTAGACATCTTGGAGCCTAATGAGGGTATTTCAGGGAAATGATGCTCATTTTCTAGAACAAATGATAAATTTTTGTTACATGTGAGAAACAGAATTGCCCATAGGAATAAAGTCAAGGAATGGGAAAGGCATTCTATTTTATTTTTAGTATCACTGGGCTTGGGAATTGGAAGACTTGGAATTTCTACTCCTGCATTAACTGGGTGACCTTAGGGAAGTAGACTCACCACTGTGCTTGTCTTATTTTTGAATGAGAATGTCCATTCATTCAATTGACATTTACTAAGCAAATATTATTGGCAAGTTAATTTCACACTTGTAATTTACTTCATCCTTACAAGAATCCCATAATGAAGCCATTATTACTCATTCATACTAATAAGGAAACTGATGCTTAGAGGATTTAAGTGATTTGTTTAGGTCACAATTGGTGAGTGAAAAAGTTGCAGTTGGTAAATGGTAGAGGCAGAATTCAACCCTAACTTCAAGTCCAGTGTTATTCCTGCTAGAGGAAACTGCTTTCCTTATGGTTCAATTGCTTTTATTAACACATGTTATTATATTTTTTAGTGTTTGTTATCTCATAGGGGTTATAAACCAGTTTCCTGTGTGTATCTTTACCATCCCAACTAAACCATAAGCTCTTCAAAGGCAAAGATCCCAACATTTATATCTTTGTTACCTGCCTCCTCTCTCCCCACAATATACACTACTGATCTTCACTCACTTATTCATTCATTGATTCATCATTTAAAAAATATGAATCAAGTGCCTATTACATGGTAGGCACTGTCCTGGGTTCTTAGAATACATTAGTGCACAAAATAGATGATATCTCTGGCCTTATTTAATTATATTCTAGTAGAAGGAGAAGCAAATAAATAACAAATGGCATAACCTATGAAATAACGTCAGGAGGTATTAAGGGCAATAAAGTAGATCAGGTTAAAGGGGACTGGGAATGTGACTGAAAGGGTCAGTTTGCAATTTTTAACAAGGCTATTAATGTAGGCTTCATTGACAACTACATATTTGATACTGAAATTCACTTGGGAGTGTCTTCTGACAACTTTAAGCTTTAGCTTTGCTTACGTACAAGGGAGAGATGGCACCAGGCTTTGGCCTTAACCCAAAATTCACTGACACACATTTATTTCCCAGCAGAGAGCTTTAGATCAATATCTTCCATATTCATCTACAGAAACACCAAGGGTATGAGGTGGAAGAGGCCAAGGCATGGCTTGAATTTATGTCATGCTCTCTAAAATAGACAACCAGGCATCAGGAGGCAAGGCTTAAGGTAATGCTGACCTTAGCTAGAAAAAACATGAGTCTATGAGCCTCACAGATGTGTAATCAATAGCAAGGTAACTGGTTACAAGGGGTTTTACACATCTGTCAGCTAAATCAGAACCCTAAAGGGCAAATGCTGCTCTGAAGAACATTAGCCAGATTTGTGGTGCTGACTCAAGGAGTTTGGGTCCATAAACCAATGCATGCATTACAAGGAGACATCAGTATGACAATTTTTCATTGGTGACAGTTATAATCTTGTTTCAGTCTGGTGTTCTAGTTGATATTCATGGAAAAATGTTAGATTGGCTGGACTGTTACTCAGAGATCATTTTAGTTTTATTTTATGCTTTTTATTTTATTTTTGTTCCCAACAGCTTTACTATACTTCGTTCTGTGTCCCTTTTTCTGCTTATTCTTTTCTTGTCTTTACCATCTTTTTAAAAGTTACCTTCTTTCTTTCCAACTTTCCTTTTATTTTTTTTTTAAAGATTTTATTTATTTATTTGACAGACAGATCACAAGTAGGCAGAGAGAGAGAGGGGAGGAAGCAGGCTCCCTGCTGAGCAGAGGCCTGATGCGGGGCTTGATCCCAGGACCCTGAGATCATGACCTGAGCTGAAGGCAGAGGCTTTAACCCACTGAGCCACCCAGGCGCCCCCAACTTTCCTTTTCTTCAGTTTTCATCACTACTCTTCCTCTCTTCCTTCTCCCCTTCCTTAAATATTTATTGTGTATCTACCATGTACTGGGCCAGGCATTGTGCCACGTGCTGCACAACAGTAGTAAAAAACCAGTGGTCCTCCTTATGAACTGTGTTGTCTATTGAAAAAATGACATTATACGTGTAAATCCATAAAGAATTTTATACTGAATAACTCTGGTAAACTGAGAAAAAGAGGATGCTGTCAAGGGGAATAAGGGGGTACCTGTCAGACACTAGGTGGTAGAGAAGGTGTTCTTCACAAGATGTTATGCTGAGACTTTCCGGACCCAGTTATAGGCAGGAATCCCCCTCAGAGGGGAAAGAGGATGAAGAAGAACCTTGGGGATAGCCAGAGCTTGGCACATGAGAAGTTGTTCAAAGCCTATTGTGGCTGGATCACATTGTGGGAGTGGAATATGGCATAAAGAGATGGAAGAGTCCAGACCCCTTTCTCCTTATTCGGCCTGCTTTCCCCTTGCCCTTTTAGCTTGACATGAATATTTATCTGAATATGTCCTTTGATTTTTTGGGTTATTAAATGGACAAAATGAGTACAAAACATACCATGACAAAACTGAGGGAAAAAAGTGGAACAAAAGCTTTTGAGGAACTGAAAAGTACAAATGGGGCTGGGTTCAAAAGCAGCTACCGTGGTTTTCTGTGCCGTATGAATTAGCCTGCTCACTAAGATACACAATGTGCCTGTGATACATGGTTATAGGGTGGAAAATTTGAACAGGACTTGTATGTCTATGTAGTGTATGTTTATATGCATATCAGTGCCTGTGTGTAGTTAATGCCAAAAGGTAGGATTTCTGCCTGATTCATAACTAAATCTTTTCCTATACATGAGAAAAAAATCTTATTTCATTTCAGTACTCTATAAATAATTTTTATGTGAATTAAGTCCTCTTTCATGTCTTTTATGTGCAAGGGTTTTTATTTTGTAATTTTAAGAACTATAAGAAGATTTTATATAAATGTATACACATACACATATGTTTATTTATAGATGAAACAACTAGGTTATGTTTTAGTAGTTTCATTTCAACTAGCTCATTGTAGATGAGTAATAGAGTGGCAAAATGAAATCAAGTAGTTCTGATAAGTAAAAATGTCCTATATCATGAACTAATTCATAAAAGAATTTTCTGTATGTACCAACAACAAAGTAGTGCATAAACTCAGAAATAGATGTAACATTTTAGTTAAATGGTTTTGTACTTTGAAGACTTATTTTATCCGTAATACATATTTTAAGCAGAATATTATAGGAAAAGACTTTATCCTACAGTCTTTGCTAGAAACTGAAATTAATTTTTTCTTTTCTTATTAACATATAATGTATTATTTGTCTCGGGGTACAGATCTGTGATTCATCAGTTTTACACAATTCACAGCACTTACCATAGCACATACCCTCCGGAATGTCTATCACCCAGCCACCCTATCCCTCCCACCCCACTCCCCTCCAAAGCCCTCAGTTTGATTCTGAGATGAAGCGTCTCTTATAGTTTGTCTCCCTCCCCAGTCCCATCTTGTTTCATTTTCCCCTCCCTTTCCCCCACAGCCCCCACCCCCACCCTGCCTCTTAAATTCTTCATATCAGAGAGATCACATGATAGTTCTCTTTCTATGTTTAACTTATTTGGCTGAGCATAATACCCTCTAGTTCCATCCACATCATTGCAAATGGCAAGATTTCATTTTTTTGAGCTGCATAGTGTTCCATTGTGTATGTGTATATATATATATATATATATATATATATATATATATATATATACCACATCTTTTTTATACATTCATCTGCTGTTATACATTCATCTGCTGATGGACATCTAGGTTCTTTCCATAGTTTGGCTATGTGGACATTGCTGCTATAAACATTCAGGTGCACATGCCCCTTCAGAGTGCTACATTTGTATCTTTAGGGTAGATACCCAGTAGTTCGATTACTGGGTCTTAGGGTAGCTCTATTTTCAACTTTTTGAGGACCTTCCATGCTGTTTTCTAGAGTGGCTACACCAACTTGCATTCCCACCAGCAATGTAAGAGGGTTCCCCTTTCTCTGCATCCTCACCAACACCTGTCATTTCCTGACTGGTTAATTTTGGCCATTCTGACTGGTATGAGGTGGTGTCTCATTGTGGTTTTGATTTCTATTTTCCTGATGCCAAGTGATGTTGAGCAGTTTCTCATGGTTCTGTTGGCTATTTGGATGTCTTCTTTGCAGAAATATCTGTTCATGTCTTCTGCCCATTTCTTGATTGGATTCTTTGTTCTTTGGGTATGGAGTTTGAGAATTCCTTTCTAGATTTTGGATACTAGGCCTTTATGTGATATGTCATTTGTGAATATCTTCTCCCATTCTGTCAGTTGTCTTTCAGTTTTGTTAACTGTTTCCTTTGCTGTGCAAAAGCTTTTAATCTTGATAAAGTCCCAATAGTTCATTTTTGCCCTTGCTTCCCTTGCCTTTGGCGATGTTCCTAGGAAGAAGTTGCTGTGGCTGAGGTCGAAGAGGTTGCTTCCTGTGTTCTCCTCAAAGATTTCGGTGGATTCCTGTCTTACATTGATGTCTTTGATCCATTTTGAGTCTATTTTTGTGTGTGGTATAAGGAAATGGTCCAGTTTCATTTTTCTGCATGTGGCTATCCAATTTTCCCAACACCATTTGTTGAAGAGACTGTCTTTCTTCCATTGGACATTCTTTCTTGCTTTGTCAAATATTAGTTGACAAAAGAGTTGAGGGTCCATTTCTGGGATATCTATTCTGTTCCATTGATCTATAAGTCTGTTTTTATTTCAGTACTATACTGTCCTGATGATTATAGCTTTGTAATAGAGCTTGTAGTCTGGAATTGTGATGCCACCAACTTTGGCTTTCTTTCTCAACCTTCCTGTGGCTATTCGGGGTCTTTTCTGGTTCCATGTAAATTTTAGAATTATTTATTCCATTTCTTTGAAAAAAGTTGATGGTATTTTGATAGGAATTACATTAAATGTTTAGATTGCTCTAAGTAGCATAGGTATTTTCACAATATTTGCTCTTCTAATCCATGAGCATGGAATATTATTCCATTTCTTCGTGTCTTCTTCAGTTTCTTTCATGAGCACTCTATAGTTTTCTGAGTACAGATTCTTTGCCTCTTTGGTTAGATTTATTCTAGGTATCTTATGGTTTGGGGTGCAATTGTAAATGGGATCAACTCCTTAATTTCTCTTTCTTCAGTCTTCTTGTTGGCATATAGAAATGCAACTGATTTCTGTACATTGATTTTATATCCTGACACTTTACTGAATTCCTGTATGAGTTCTAGCACCTTTGGAGTAGAGCCTTATGGGTTTTCAAACAAAGTATCATATCATCTGGATTGAGTGAGAATTTGACTTCTTCTTTGCCAATTTGGATGACTTTTATTTTCTTTTGGTTGCCTGATTGCTGAAGCTAGGACTTCTAGAACTATGTTGAATAGCATTGGTGATAATGGACATCCCTGCCGTGTTCCTGACCTTAGGGGAAAAGCTCTCAGTTTTTCCCATTGAGAATGATATTCGCTGTGGGTTTTTCATAGATGGCTTTGATGATATCAAGGTATATACCCTCTATGCCTCCACTTTGAAGAGTTTTGAACAAGAAAGTGTGCTGTGATTTGTCAAATGCTTTTCAGCATGTATTGAAAATGTCATATGGTTCTTGTTCTTTCTTTTATTAATGTATTGTATCACATTGATTGATTTGCGGATGTTGAACCAACCTTGGAGCCTTGGAATAAATCCCACTTGGTTGTGGTGAATAATCCTTTTAAAGTACTGTTGGATCCTATTGGATAGTATTTTAGTGAGAAATTTTGCATCCATGTTCATCTTGGATATCGGTCCATAATTCTCCTTTTTGATGGGGTCTTTGTCTGGTTTTGGGATCAAGGTGATGCTGGCCTAGAAAAATGAGTTTGGAAATTTTCCTTCCATTTATATTTTTTGAAACAGTTTCAGAAGAATAGGTACTAATTCATCTTTAAATGTTTGGTAGAATTCGGAGGAGGATTCAAGATGGCAGAGAAGTAGCAGGCTGAGACTACATCAGGTAGCAGGAGATCAGTTCAATAGCTTATCTAAACATTGCAAACACCTACAAATCCAACGGGAGATTGAAGAGAAGAAGAACAGCAATTCTAAAAACAGAAAATCAACCACTTTCTGAAAGGTAGGACTGGCAGAGAAGTGAATCTAAGCGGGGGGAGGGGCTAGCTCTCGGCAAGCGGCGGAACAACGGAGCATAAAATCAGGACTTTTAAAAGTCTGTTCCACTGAGGGACATCGCTCCAGAGGCTAAACCGGGGTGAAGCCCATGCGGGGTCAGCGTGGCCCCAGGTCCCGCAGGGTCACAGAAGGATCGGGGGTGTCGGAGTGTCGCAGAGCTCGCAGGTGTTAGAACGGAGAAGCCGGCTACAGAGACAGAGCCGAGGACTGAACTCTCAGCTTGGGGTTCCCTTGAACCGGTCGCATGCTGGGTGAGCTCGGAGCGCGGTTGGAGGCTGGGGATACGGGAGTGATTGGGTGCTGTCCTCTGGGGGTGCACTGAGGAGTGGGGCCCCGGGCTCTCGGCTCCTCCGGGCCGGAGACTAGGAGGCCGCCATTTTCATTCCTGTCATCTGGAACTCTACGGAAAGCATTCAGGGAACAGAAGCTCCCAAAAGC